>NC_056738.1:395443284-395515784 GCF_019279795.1 Protopterus annectens | reverse complement strand
GGATCCTTCTTGGTTATGTTTCAAAAACAGACCACCCTGAGACTTCAGTCTCATTTAGTATTAAAACATCTTTTGGTGCTGGATTACAGAATGACATCACATACATTTGGTCATCTGGCTCTGGTTCCCAGACTACCCCATTTGCTAGAAACTCAACCAGAATTTAGCACATATGTGTTACCATACAAATGGATAGAGCTTTGCTGAGATGTGTTATAGCATCTGGAAGCTATAAAACTATTTCAAAACTTCTACCCTTCCAGGGTAGCAATTATTTCACCCCTAAGGACAATACAGAAGGATTCCTAATCTTGGTTTTCACAGACATTTCATCTCTGGCTGCAGTCAGAACTGTAAGATCTGATATTTTTAATCCTCGTTCATTCCTTACGTGTCGGTATCGGTTCTGACCTCAGAAATGAGCCGGCCATCTTCCAAGCTCATGTCAGCTGCAAACTCTCGAGCTAAAACTCTTACCCAGAATTCTCCTCTCCCTGTTACCCCAGATTTCGTTTGCCGCGTCGCCATTCAGTCATGTCAAGCTACTTCTCTTGAGCTACGTACAATATCTTTCTTCATACTAAATTCTAAAACAGCCTTTCCTCACAGAAAAGTTATTAGTTTTCTCTTACCTTATCTCATTTAGTGACTATCCTTTCTTGAATCTTTTATATTCCTTTCCTCCCCTTTACCGCGAGGTAATTTCTTTTTTACCATCGTTGGTAAACCCCATTTCCTTCTTACCTTCGGGTAATTCTTGTACCATTGCTGGTATTTTTTCTGGGTTTCCTTCTTTCTTTATAACATGGCAGATAAAAAGGTAGTCCAGGATTTAAAAGATGTCTAGATTGTGGCCATAATACTTCAAATGCACATTCCCTGTGTGTCTATTGCTTGGGTGTGCCTCATTTAACAGTTGACCCGCTCTGCGGGATTTGTAAGAATTTCTCTAACAGGACGTTGATTGAGAGAAAAAAATAAATTAATATTGAAGGGGCTACTTAAATCTCCATTTTCAGAGGCTATTTCTGGGTCGGAGGCTTCAACCCCTCCAAGATCCAATAACAAAAAGAGTGATGAACATATAAAGGCCAAGTCTCTTCCTTCGTCCCCTGCTGGGGTCCCCCAGGAACCGAGACCCAAGAAAGCTAAGCTTTCCAGTTTGGATTTGACTTCTTCGGCTCCAGCGCTTTCGGTACCTAGACCTTTGGCACCGAGACCATTGGAGCCATCTGTGACTTCGGCACCGACTAGCGTGCCCTTTACCATATCGGTACCAAGGGGCTCCTCAGTTCAGACTTCTTTACCGGCACCAACTGCCCAGTCAATGCAGACTGTCACGACATCGATGGATTTTTTAACGCCCATTGACTTTTCAGCTCCAACAACTTACTCAACACCGACTACCCTCTCAGCAACGATCATTCAGTTATTGGCACTGATTTTTTTGGTTCCAGATTTAGTGCCGACAACCACTTCAGTACCGACCATATCGTCAGTGCAGACCATGACTTCATCAGCAATGATTTCCTCGGTGCAGACACCTGTAGTTTAGTCCTTTACAGCCCCGTTGTTTTCAGTGCAGACCTCTGAGGTGGGCACCAAGCTTGCTCCGTCTTTGGATAGACTCGACTCCCCCTCAGCTGTGTCCGTGAAATCCACTAGAAGCCTCTCTGAACACGACGTGTTGCGTCTTGTGGATCAAGTGCTTTTGGTCAGAGGTATCCCGCCCCCAGGACCTATCCTTCCTCGGGAGGTGATCACCCTTTACCAAAGACCCCTACTTATTCTCTTCCTTCATTGCCTTTGAAGCCCCTTGATATAGCACAGTCTTCCCCCTCTATGGTTCCCATTATGGACCTCACTAAGGAGCCACAGTTGCCTTTGTGGCAGGAGAGTTTTGCTACAAACCAGGATGTCAGCTTTGGTGTATGTAATTTGGTGTTTCACAGCCACCCAGGGACTCCGAGTTGGCAAGCTGAGCCACTTAGGAGAGGGGTGACACCTGCCCTGGGCACTCACCCCTCTTCAGGTGGACCGGCCTTCCAGCTAATGGAGAAGGATCTAGCATTGGTTGGTGATCCTATGCTATCACTCTCCCCACCCTCTTCTGGACCACAATGTACACAAGTCGCTCCGAGCAGACACCGGGCGCAAGGGCCTCAGGATATACTCCCACAGGAGACCCCTTTTGTGCTGTTTTCCCCAGCTTCTCCCTTTGAGGAAGTTCATCAAAAGAGCTCATGCAAGAGGAAGCACATGGACTCCACAGAGGAGTCCCTTACTGAAGACACAGACTTTGATGATGGGGAAGGGTCCCCTCGCTCACCCCTGAGGTATCCTTTGGTGATATTCTTGAAATTCTTAAACAGAGAGGTGACTGGCAGCCCACAAACCCGACCTCTGAAGAGTCTGTGTTCCTGCAGGCCTTTTGGCCCTGCCCCCTACCTCCTGGGTTATTCCACATGCTGACGAACTGGTCAGGCTCGCTGTGCAGCATGTGTGGAAGGCTCCTGACACCATTGAGGCCATTCTCCGGAGGCCAGATAAAATTTTGTCCCCTCCTGCTACTGATCCCCATTGGTCCAAACGTCTTCCTGTAGATGCTTTGGTGGTGGTGGCCACAACTAAAAAGGACCTTGTGGAAGAAGAAAGCCAGACTGTCCATCTGCCCAGCAAAGAGCTCCGGGCTCTGGACAGAATATGGAAGCGTACTTTTGCATCAGCGACCTTTGCAATCAGGTCCCTGAACTATATGGCACACTTTACCGGACTTCAAAGAGATTCAATTTCTGTGCTCTCTGAAACTTTGGCTGATGCTGTGTCTGATGAGGTCTGTGACAAAGTAGCCTCTCAGCTAACCACCATTGAATCAATATCTAACTCCTCCATGCACCTGATATTTCTGAGTCCCTTATTTTCTTTGCCAATGATTCTAAATATAATGCAAATAACAAAGTATCAGATTCAGAACTTGTCCATTTACAGCTACTGTCAACCTTTGCAGTCTAGTTTCTTGCTGGGGTTTCCAAATTTCACTATATCACACTGATCTTGCAATATCTGTACTGGTTGCCAGTCAAACAGCAAGGTCCTAGTTCTGGTGTATTTAGTTTGGCATGGGATGGGTTTGCCATATCATTGAAGCTTGATATCCTAGTATAGGCTTACTAAATCTCTACATTCTGCTTCTCTAGGTCTCCCAATGGTACTATTTTACAATTTGGAGCCTTCTAGTTGTCAGGCATTTAGCTATCAAGTTCTCTTTATATGGAATTTGCTATCAAGCTGGCTGCAGGACTTGCCTACGTTAGCTAGCTGAAAACAGCACCAAAGACTTATCTTTTAGCATTAGTTTTCAGTTGATACTTGTTGACTTATTTGATTTTTATCTTTCTTCATTGTCCTCCATTCACCTTCAGAGTTTATTAGAATATCCAAGGAAATCCTTTATATTTGGTGCCCATTATAATATTGTTTTATGTCTTGATTTTATTTGCTTGCATTTAATTTTCTGTATTTTGTCTTATTTATTTTTTAATTTTTAATTTGCTCAGTAATAGAATTCAAATAAAAAGTTGAAGGTAACAAAAATGTAAAAAAAAAAAAAAAACGACTTTAGCAATGACTTCAAATAACGTAACCCAGAGTAAACATGACTCTCTGCAAAAGTCTTATCACAAATTATACTTGATATTGAAATTAGCACTACTTCACAAAAAAGAGTAAAAGCCTGTTAAAATAAGCAGAGAATCTAAACCTACCTAAATACAGAAAAGTAGGTAAACGGTATATGATTTTGTTTCGGGGAGGGGGGCTGCAGTTTATATAAATGAAATATCTTGCACTGTTGGGTTAATATTACAAGGTATTTAATTGTCAGGTGGCAGACATCCTACTTATACATGTGTGGGTCTACTTTGGCTGACAAATCCACAGTTTTCTATAGCAAGCTAATTACTGGCCACTATTCTGCCTCCTAGTGTATTGTACTAGTACAGTTTAAAATGGACAGTCACAGTAGTCATGTTACTCCTCCCACCCTGCTGTTTGTGCATGGACTCTGCTCCCAAATTTCTATTTTCTAACTACATAAACTTTGCTGTCACAACAAGTCAGGAAAAAGGGAATAATTGGTTTTCCCTTAGTCCAAGTAGGTGTACCTTTGGAAGTAGCATATTTAAAGATCACGGTAAGGGAACAAGGGATGCAGCTCCCTCTGTAAAAAGGTTTTGAAATTATTTTATTTTACTTTTTTCATTGTTCAGTAAGTTCACTGAAGCAGTGAGAAGTGAAGTTAGTAAAGTAGATGATGATACACTGAGTTTTGGAATGTCAAAATAGTTCCATAAAAGCTCAGTGTCCATTTTATTGATAGTCCTAAACAGGAACGTCATTTCTCAGGCCCCAGCTGTTCATCCTTTTGATAGACTCAGGGACACTACAGAAATTTGTCAAGTATATGTTCTAGTCTTTCCCTGTGCTCCTCTGAGGCTGCTGACCTATTTATTGTACATATTGTATTTCTCAAGACTTGACCGAAATGCAGTCTGCTGTGGATGTGATGTTTAACATTGTCATTCATTAAAAGAGACTTGTAAGGCCCAAATATTCATGACTATAATGTTTGTTGACCCTACAGTCTAGATGGCTTACATTGCTGCAGGTGAGGCTGCCAGGTGTAGCAGAATCCAGAAGTGACATATGCCAGCATTCTAGGCTTCATCATTACAGCCTAGTGATGAGGTGTATCGGCAGTTACATCCCACTGATACCTTTAGGCATCTAATATAGCCTATTCATATTTGCTTTAATAATTTCAAAGCCATGCTACATATAAGATATTGAAATATTTCATCTTAAAACTAACTTTGTGGGCAATACAACTTCCCTGATACTTGACCTCTGTCTAGTGCTGCTTAAGAGATATAAATTGTTGTTCATAAAATATTAATTTATATTGTAATCATTTTCATATTTTTCTATCTCAACAGCCAAGTAACACAGATATAACTGCTTAGCCTCACATGAAAATTCACATATTAAGAAAATGCTGCTAACACTATATGTGTAGCTTGATTGGCTACTGAGATATTATAATCTGTGTAGAAAACATCATCATCAGCCCCCTTTTCCCCATGGGGTCAGGGTATCATGTTAACTGTCACCATGTCTCTCAATTCAGTGCCATACTCCTGCCCGATTGTTGCAGATGTTCTCTCATGCCATCCATCCACCTCTTTGCTGGACATCCTCATTTCCTCTTACATTCTTCATGTCTGTTCCAAATCTTCTTCATTACATTGTCTTCTGCTTTTCTGCACATGTGCACAAACCACTGTAATATGTTCTCTTTGATCTTTTCTGCAATTGGAGCTACTTTGGCTTCTGCTCTTATGTCCTTATTTCTTTGTTTGTCCCACAATGTGCATCCTACCACCCATCTCACACACTTCATTTCCATCACCTCTAGGTTCCTCATCTTATCTGTCTTTATTGCTCAGGTTTCTGTACTATACAGTAGTACTGGTTGCACCACTGTCTTGTACACCTTACTTTTCAGCATCCTTGGATCTCTTCTGTCAAACAAAGAATGACAGAAGTTGTTTACAAAACATTATGCATGTAATATTGCCTGTGCTTATTGTGACTTATAAAGTCTAATTTAAGACCTAGACTCTAATAAACACTACCACTGTAAAGATTTGTTTGTGCTGAACAGTTTGTCATTTACATTTCTTTGGTAAGCATTATGGTTCCAGAAACATAACAGTTTGTTTGATGTGAGACCATAACAATTTTGTCAAAAAGCTTAGTATGCGATACTTGGGAGTTAAGTGTACAAACCTCCAGAGGTCCACTGCAGTGCATGAATTAAATTACTTTGCCAAAGACATTAATGTATTTTTTAATGACTTCCTATTGTATGGGGACTGCTGTTGTTTGGCCTGGAAACTGACATTTTTTTAAAAAAACTATGAAGTGGAAGGATTGAGCCTTACAGCTGCAGGGGTGAAAATCCCCCCTTTACAATACACCTATTGCAGGACATAGAGCAGTCAACACAGAACATGGTTCCACCAAAAGCTGGACTCATCCTAGCAGCTGTCTCCAGCTGGGATCCATCAAGGATGTTGCTCCAGATGCTGGAGTTGTGGTTTCAGGACAATTGTTAACAGCCTCAAGGCCTTTTCACAGCAATCCTGACTCACAGCCTACCCAAAACACAGGATGGAAGTAGTTTGATGGAGGTGTTTTGTCTATATCTTGGAGTGATTTGCTATCACCACAGAGGAATGAACAAGGTAGGTCATGGCTATTAGTTAATGTTCTCTTCCACAGCTCTTTAGAACCTTACTGGATATTCACGGTCACCAGAAGAACCTGGCAAAGAAGGAGGTGCAAAAGCTCCTTGAAAAGAGAACAGTCCAGGAAGTCTCACAACATCAGCAAGGCTTAGGTAGTGCTCCATATTCTTTTTTTGTTCTAGAAAAGCTATGGGACATTAGGCCTGCTATAGAATTAAGTTGCCTTATAACCTTCATCCCATAGGAGTTCTACATTGTGATTACTGTTTAGTCACTCCTCTCAGATTTATCTACAGGAGACTTTATGACCCCTTTGAATCTTCAAGATGCTTATTTGCACAAAAAAAAACACTTATTTGCTCATTAAAGCAATGCAATTGAGAAGGTTACTACACTTTGAGGATGGAACCCATCAGTACCAATTTTGCCCTTTTCCTTTTGGCCAACTTTCACTGCAGGATTGTTTACAAAACACATGTTGGGCATAGACATACACCTCAGGTTATCAAGTACCAGAGTACTCATACAGATAACAGAGTCCTAGTGGCTGAAGCTAGGGACCATTTCATTAGGGAAAAGGAGGGCCTGACTGACATCTTTAACTCCTTGGGGATCACTGTAAACATTGCAAAGTCTGCCTGACTTCATCTTCATCCATGCTTGTGGCTTGTGTACAATTCCTGTAGCACCCCCGTGAACAGCCTATGCCATTCATGGAGTTTGCTAGACAGGTAGGGAATAGAAGTAGATTGTCAGGCTTTTTTCTGTATTATATACACATACACACACATCTAGGAACCATTTAGAGTCATTAGTCTGTCTATCATATTTGTGAGGTGGGAGGAAACCAAAGTATCTAGCAAAACCCCAAGTGAAGGCGGGGAGGGCATGCAGGTTTTGCAAAGAAGGCACCCCAGCTAAGAATCAAACTGAAGAACTTATTGTGAGGCAACAGTGCTACTGAGTGTGCTATTGTGTCAATTGCCCCACTCTATATTAGCTAACACCATATACCATAGGCCATCAAAGGTGTACAATGAGGCCTGTTTGGGGAAAAGATGCCTGGCAAATCAAAATATTTGTGGAACAACTTATAAAATTCAACAGCATCTATTTTTGCTATTGAATTTTACAGGTTACTCCATAGATATTTGGATTTATAGGCTCTATCATTGGTCACAGAGTTCTAGAAAATGTAAATGGAGAGATGGATGGCCTTCACCTCTAGAATATTGATGCATATGACTGGGCAGTCTGTTGTTGACAATGCTCCCAGAAACTAAAGCAGATCTGTCATATTGAATATCACTAGTGGAGTGGGAATTTACAATAGTTTGCCTTCTACCATAATTGGTAGATACATCCACCATTGCAGATAAAACTTTCAGACATGGGAGATCTTGGTTTGCTGGGACATGTGATCTGATGCTTGTGACCACTGTATTTGCAGCATCCAATGCTATACTCTCTAAAATACCTGGTGAAGGGTGCATTAGGGATTTTCACTTCAATGGGCGATTCCACCTAGCAGTCTCCTCCAAGCTCTGCCATTACTGTATGCTGTGGGCGAATGTACCTTTGTACACCAAGTTCCTATTGGCTGCATGTGCAAGATGCGCTGTGACAGCACAAGCTGAACAGGCTGGAACTCCACTGGGTAAAACCTACTGCTCAAGCTAGGTGCCATCTTTGTCGTGAGCCAGAGCTGCGTCCTTCTCCCAGAATGGGTGAGGACGCAGCAATCACTCACTTTCATTCTTCCTATCCATCTCCTGCAACTACCCACGTTGTTTTGCCAGGGATGGTCTGCACCTCTCCCCTCTAGGCTTTCGAATATTGGCTAAAACATTGTCTTCTCCCATAATGCCTTTTTTAGCGAATACAAAACCACAAAACACAGGGAAAAAACACTTGTAATACCACAATAAAAACACAAACTTTGCTGTAAGCAAGATCAAGGTCCCACAAATAGTAAGAAGCTGTCAGCTATATTAAAAAAGAATTTATTCCACAGTAATTATAAAAACTGGTTAAGCGCTTTCATCTACAGGTAGTAGACTTCCTCAGAACACCATACAATTTAAATAGCTGTGTATAAATACATGACTTTCTCCAATTAGATTACATAATTAATTATAGTTGTTAACTATTTAAAGTGCTGAGTGCAGTAATAACGTATGTATACATCTCTCCTATTACAATGCTCCTAAAATGCAATGAAATTTTACATACTTATAAAAAGTGTATCTGAAACAAATCAATTCTCTCTAATTTATTTTTGCCTCTAATACTGGTTTAATGGAAGTGCTGTCATTAATACCAGGATAAACAGTTGCATTTAGTAATATCTGCCATTTTATCTCTTTCTCACCCAATTTTAGATTTATATTTCCACCCCTAGGGTTTGCCTTTACCTGCTCTAAAATGGCAAACTTAAAACTGTCACAACTTGGGCTTCCAACTAAATGTCTATACAATGCGTTTTTGGTGTCTTTCTTACTTATACAATAAAAGTGGTCATAAATCCGGTTCCTTAAACATCTGTCAGTTTTTCCCACATAAAAACAAGGACATCTGACACATTTAGCCAGATATATCACATGTTGGGTCTGACAGTCACCCTTCTTTAATCTGATCTCTGTTCGGTTGACATCCCCCAATGTTAAACACCTGTCTTCCAGTATAGCAAAACATTGGTTGCATTTTCCACACTTACTAGTACCCCCTATCATACCCTTCATGTTGTTAACTGTGTGTCCACCTTCAAATTTAACTTTTAAATTCCCACCTGTCTTAAACACAAATAGTGGTTTAAGGTAGGAATTGGAATATCCTGAGAAGTGATGCCATGGTATATGAGAAATTAGGGGATAAACCACTATAAACAAACATAAATAGATTTCAAGGCTGGTCAGAGAGGACAATGCACTTGAGCTGCTTCATGTTCAAATCGCCATAGGTAAATTACAATACCACTTCCTTGCAGGCTGTAGATCCCCCTCTATGACCCAGGAAACCGATACCATGTATTTAAACTTACTAGAAGCACTAACCATCCAATCCAATACCATATTCATGGGTGACTTTAATTACCCCACTATTAACTGTGAATCCTATACAACATCAAATGTACATGCACAGAGATTCCTGGATTTTGTAAACACAAACTCCCTGGACCAGATAGTCAATACACCAACCAGGGGTGCAACCATACTGGATCTGGTCCTCACTAATATGGGAGAGTGCTGTACACCCCCTACTGCAATGCATTCCCTGATAAGGTCAGAACACAAGATGGTCTCCTTTGAAATAAAAATGAAACCTGAACACCCAGCTAAATGGGAATATTCAGGAACTATTCTAAGGCTAACCTCCTGCTATTAAGTGAGAACCTAACAAAATTTCAAGCCCCTATAAACCCTGAGAACACTTCTGCCTATGCAGAACTGTTCACAGAGACCCTGTACAAATATGTTAATAGCTGCATAGAGGCAGCTATACCCACCAGGAAGAAGTACAGAACTCACTCAAAAAACAAGCCATCCTGGTGGAATCACAAAATCAATTGGATATATAACAGGAGGAAGAAAATCATGGCAAAAATTAGGAGGTGCAGCACCCAGCAGGATAAATGCACTCTCATTAAACTAAACAAACAACTCAGAAGACAAATAAAGTCTACCAAAGTCAAATTTGAGGTAAGGTTGGCCTCCTAGGCCAAGGACAACCACAAAGCATTCTTTAGCTATGCCTGCAACCTCAAAGGCAATACACAAGTATGTGCAGAGCTCATTGTAAATGGAGCCACCTATACTAAGCCAGAAGATACAGCAAACCTCCTGGCTGATAAATTCAGTTCCATGTTTACTCCTCTCTCCCCCTCAACCTTCCCCTCAGGTAATATCAAATATAACCCCCCCTACTATCACTAGGGAACAGGTCATTAATGCTCTGTCTAAGACCAAGAACACTGCATCAATGGGCCCAGACAATATCCCAGGATGCCTTCTAAATAGCATGAAACATGACCTATCAGGGCCTCTGGAATTACTATTTAACTGTAGCCTCCAAACAGGCTTCATGCCTCTTGAATGGAGAAAGGCAACAGTCATCCCTCTGCACAAAGGTGGGCTTTCTACAGACCCTGGTGGACATCTCTGAGGTCAAAAAAGCAATGGATGAGGGCAAAATCATTCACACTGCCTACTTTGACCTAGCCAAGGCATTTGACACAATACCCCACTTGGGCATTGTTGACAAACTCAAGAGGTTAGGTACAAACCCATATGTCACCCTATGGATAGCCAACTAGCTCACAGACAGGATCCACGAAGTTAGAATTGGGGAGTCCACCTCTACAAATAGGCCAGTCACAAGTGGAGTCCCTCAGGGATCAGTCCTTGGACCACTCCTTTTTGGCATTTACTTCTCAGAAGTCAAGGCCAATGTCAGTGGTCTCTGGCTGACAAAATTTGCAGATGTTTGCAAATTAGGAGCTGTAATTGAATCTCACACTGACAGAAATGTTGTCCAGGAGGAGCTGACACAAACAACTGGTGTCAGAGTCATGGACTAAAACTAAATGCCAAGAAATGCATACTAGTATCTTGAGAAGTCATCCATCCCTGGTAACTATCATATTGACAACACACCCCTTAGAGTGACCCAGTAGTCAGGGACTTAGACACACATAAAGATAGTAATCTAGCCTTTGATCATCACGTGTCTACAGTGGTGAGGAAATCATTCTATGATGTGCAACTTCTAAACAAAGATATGGCATCTACGTTCAAGGAAGTTTTTGTTCCACTGTATTCGGCATTCATCAGACCTATCATTGAGTACATTGCCCTATTTTTTATGTACCTAACCAGGCATATCCAACAACTGAAACGTCCACAGAGGTTCCTCACTAAAAGAATATGGGCATAAGTAATATGTCCTATGCAGACTGCCTCAAGGCCCTATCCCTGTATTCTGTCTCCTACAGGCTTTTGAGGGGAGATCTATGCCTGGCATACAGGGCATTGTCAGACCTCACTCTGATTGACCTCCTGCATATCGACAAAAGAAACAGTACCAGAATTACCCATTCTAAAGACTTAAACCTTGTCTGTGATATAAATAGAACCTGCTGGAGAGATAGGTATGTATCCCAGAGACTACCCCATCTATGGAACAGGCTCCCCATCCATGTGAAGTAGAGTTCCTCCCTAACCCAATTCAAGTGCAACTTGGACAATTGGATGGGAAACCCGAAATTCATCCCTGGTTTGGCACCTATGTCTCTGATGCAAACAGGTAATCTGTAAATGGTTCATCTCCCTGGCCCATGCTTACACTTATCAAGGGTATCAGAACTTGTCAGAGATTTGGGGTGCATGGCTAGACTTAAAAAGGCCCTTGTGGTCGTTAGCCTAGTAAACAGCTATGAACCTATGAATAAAAGTCAAGTCATCTGAGGTGTAGTCAGGGCTTCATCCCTCTATATACTACAAACCTCTCTCTCTCAATCTTTGTCTCTTTTTTTTAACATACTGTTTTTTTTTTCATTGAGGACGAGGTTATTCCATCCATCTGATATTTCTGAAGTTTGTTTTCTCTGCTTTGGACAGTGGAGAACATGGCAGCTGTAGCTTTTTTTTAATAGCTTTGCTACTGCCACTGCTTATTCCTATGAGTAATGGTGATTGCTTTTTCCAGTTAGACTTTCCACTGTTGAATGCTAATTATCTTTTATTGTGTGAGGTGTATTATGCAATTGCAAATTAATTTTGTACCTTCTGACTTGAGGAAATGGTTTGTTAAAACTGATGAAAAAGAAATAAGTAGCTACAAAGTTGCATTCTTACTATGACAAGAGACAAATTACCCATGCACTTACAAAATCTCATCTCTAGTGTTAATATAAAAAGTGCATTGCAAACACACCAAAAACCCAGTCTAACGTACACAACTTACAAAGTGTGGCATCTTTGCTAAATCAGATATTACGCTATATCAACAGATCTGATAATTACCACCCTATATTTACCACTGTAATGTATAAGAAATCATATCTTGATGTACTCATGAACTGATGACAAATGAGTGACACAACACAAGCATTAACACCCTTTAAATGATAGAGTTGTAATTACCTTAACAGATTTTAGGGACCTAAAGGTGCATTATCAGTGCCAGTTGACTGATATTACATAAGGATGTAGTTATTATTGTATGATGTATGACTACTGTATATGTTGCAAGAATTAGCATCTTATCTTCTTAATATATTGCTGTAATTATGGGTACTCTGTGTTTATCTTGTTTACCAGATTACATGTTTCATGTAGTATTAAGCTGGGAACCTCTCTCCCTAGGTTTGCATTGAAAATGGGCCTTGTCCACTGGGGTAAATGTTAACAAAATGTAACTAAATAAATAACATGAAAGTAAATTAACATTATTCTGCCTTGTCTTTGTCTTCTCACACTCAGTTTACATATGCCACACCATCACCTGACAAAAACGAAAATAGGAATCCTATATAATCCCAAACAGAACAGAATTCTGTTCCCAAATGAAAGACTAAATTCTCCAAACTATGACTGGAGTAAAATGAACTTTTAGAACATCCATTTCACAAACAATAACAAAGTCTGAAGCTGGTTAGCATGCCTAATGAATATTTATGAGGTCCAAAGAACTGTGCAGTGTCATAGTCTCATTAAAACGAGCAGCTGATATTCAATTTAATTTTAAGCAGACCATTGTTGTACCCTTTTAGTTTATAAGCAGTTAAGAAAAGCACAGTTGCTGATGCAGAGTGACAGAAAACTGACAGAGATGCTTTTATGTGACTGAAATGAACACAGTACGCTTCTCTCCTTGCTTTGATGATATGCATCATGCAACATGATTTCAGTTGCATTAATAATTTCATTGTAATAAGTACACCAACACTAACAGCAGAGAAGAGATAACACACATCTTCTGCTCTGGAAGCTGCAACTAATCACCATAAAAGATGCAAAAAAAAAAAAAAAAAAAAAAAAGCTACAGAATGATCCAGGCTATTCATGAAATGCTCCTATAGGATTTAACGCAACATTCAGATTAATTAAAGCTGCTGTTCAAGGGTGCAGCAGTAACAAATCTTATATAAAACTGATATTAAGAGGTATGGAAAAGTTAAACATTTTAAAGACAAATTTAATTAACTTTCTGACTTATAGATTAGTTTTTGTGCTGTACAAAACCTTAATGTAAAATCAGGCTTTATTAAAAAAAGCTATGATCAAAATATTTTAACATTTTTTTGTTTTACACAGTGTTGCACATGGTTGCTTAGAAGCAGAGGAACTCAGACACGAGCAAATATGAAAAATGCCTAGTGAAAAACATCATTCTGAAGAATTACTGACTTTTGCATCTCTTAGCAATAGGCATGCCTTAAGCATTTATAGCAAATTATCATAAATGCAGTTGCAGTTTGTATCAGAAGCATTTAATTTATGGCTGCATGCTTTAGAAATGATTCAGTGCTAATTTGAAAATATTATTTCAAATCCCAGTAGAACGAAGTTGTGGAACTCTCTTAAAACATATATATATATTACATGGAATAAGCCACAGTGCTTTCATGTTAATTTTCAACACTGGTTTTACAAACTGTGTAATATTAATGATGTGATTTTTTTGGGCGGGTAGGGTTAAACCTGACTGACAATATGTTCACCCATTGTGACCAAACTACTCTAGTGAATTCCATATCAACCAGTTCCCATATATATATCATTATTGTAATGAATTATACTTCAAAACTAGTTCCTTTTCCAGAACCTACTAGTCACGACTTCTCTTAAACCCCTCAGTCTAAATACCCATGTCCAGTTGAATAGTACAAATGAAGTAAAGCTGAGGTATTTTACTACAGTGAACATTAAGAACAAACTTGACATTACTTTTTTGAAAGACTTAAATTTAATGAAAAATACTATTTGCAATACTTTTGAAAAACTTTAAAAAAAACTTGAAAGCTTCAGTTTGCAATGTTATATGTAACAGGCCTCATACACTAAATATGGCAAAAAAATAAAACACAACATCACTCTTTTGCAGGATGGCTGCACCTGGTTACATATCCCATTATGAATGTTTTGACCTTACGCCATGATTGCTAAGTATACAAGCTCTGATGCCATTTTACCTTAGAAGAAGAATATTTGGTTCTGCTAGAAAATCAGGTATTCCCTCTATGGTAGTGTGATGTCATAGTTAATACATGAATACGTGGAGATATGGTAGTGCAGCATCCAGTGTCGAGGATGATGGGGAGCACAGCACTCTGAAAAAAGCTGATCCTATTTTCTCTGTATCTTTTTATTTTCAGTGAGTAGTTTACATTTGTTTATGAATATATAGTGACATTTTTTTTGCTTTCTCTAATTTACCCATAACAGATACTCATTTTTTACTTTTTAATGCAGGTGCATCCATGGTTGGACTGGGGCATCATCATGGTGAAGAGGCTCCTGTGCTTTAACTATCTTTACAGCTGTGTCCTCTGATTTGTCTTACTTTTGAGTCAGTCATGTGAATAAATCTGAAGTAAGGTTCTTGAATAAGAACCTTCCAAAGAGAGTAGTGGATTGGTAGGAAGCAAATCTTAAGAGTCTCAGTGGCAGTGAAAGCAACTGACGTCTGTGTCAAAATTCAAATTTCCAACTGTAAATATCCTTCCATGCCAGTGAAATCTTGATTTTTTTTTAAACTTGTGTAAATCTGTGTAGCATTGCTGCTTGTTAAATGGATTCCGATGCCTGTTCATACTTTACATAACACCACTACCACCATATTTCCATGCCATGAGGCAAATGTCATGAATCCATGTAGGAGACATTAATTTGACAGGGATCTGGCACCTGGAATATAAAGGGATGCAACTCAATAACTGCTACTGTGATAGACTAAGCCTTTGTAGGGTTTTCTCTTCTTCGCATATATGAGGAAGGGCTACAAAAGGTGGCCTGAGTAGTTTGTCTCATTTTTTTTAAAATGGGGATAACTGTGCTAAACGGGAATGTTGTCTTTGTAGCAAAACATGAAACAGATGTTTTTTTTCTGCAACATGAATGCTCATTCACTCATGGGAAACCAGTATAATGAATGACCAGAAGCAAACACTGTTGTACTCAGGTTGCATCCAGAAGTAACATCACTATTTTTCACTTAAGTGAGGGGGAGAAATACCCAGAGGAAGACCACCTGAAAGAAGAAGGTGAAGATGCACATTCTTCTGAAAAGGGTGGCCTGCTGAATATCGATGCATCTGTGTTGTCATCTTTACCATGTAGTACAACCTCTTTAGCCAACTTATAGAGCACACCATCTTCAGCTAATAATTATTACACACTATCTCATAGGTTCATAGATTGTTACTAGGCTAACAACCCAGCGGGCCTTTCTAAGCCTAGTCTGGCTTTCCCAAAAGAATAACGATGTCCTGTATCTGAATAGGACACTGATAGCTAGGCATTTATAAGCTACCTCTGTCCATAAGTGACATGGGTGTCAGGCCCAGTGTAAATTTCCTATTCCCCATTCCCTGGTCTAGGTTGTGCTTAAACTGGAATATGTAGGAGATTCATAAGTGTGGGGTTTGTGGATGCATTGTAAGCCAGGCATAGATCATCCTCAGCAATCTATAGGAGACTGAGTAGAAGGAAAGGGCTTTAAGGTATAAGGCAGGTTTGTTATGCCTTGTATTCTTTTTGTAAGGAACCTCTGTGATTGCTGTAGTTGCTGCATATATATGACCAGGTACATACCAAAGGGAACATTGTACTCTATAACTGGTCTGATAAGTGCAGAGTACAGTGGGATAATGACCTCTATGGACCTAGGTGCCATGCCCTTTCTTATAAGTTGTGCAACATAAAAAGATTTCCTCAAGACTGTGGCCACATCAACAAGCTCATAAACAGTCAACGTTGCATGTGCCCCTTCACTTAGCATTGGTGAGAATGTCAAGTCACAGTTCTACACCAACACTGATACAGTTCTAATCAACTTCTTTAAGGAAGACAAGATCATTTTCCTGGTGAACTCAGTAGCACGTGTATTTTAGATCTGTGAAATTCTGACCAGCAGTCCTAAGTAAAAGATGTTCAGTTTTTCTTGCAGACCTCTGTGAATAATGTATTTTAGATATATAAAACTGTAACAGCCCAAAGAAAGAGAAGATCATTCTTCTTGGAGACCTTAACCCTACATGTGTTTCAGTTCTCTAAAACAGTTTTATTCAAAAGGAAAGGATAGGTAAGAGAAACTCCAATGATATTATATTATTGAAAAATGTTCAGAGAATGGCTTTATTATCATGAACACCACCTTCATACCTTGCGACAAGTGAAAGAGCATGACATACTGATTACCCAAGTGCTGGCACCCCCATAACTATAACAGTGACCAAATGATACCCACACCATACGACCCATGTGAGGAGTTGACTGCTCTGGTCAGACCACCATCTTATCAGTTCAGCTATGAACAAAGTGGCCAAAATCAGTGCTATGGAAATTCAGCAGCAAGTCCTTAAAGACCCATTGCTTCAAGAGTACTTCATAGTTTCATAGTTTAGTACTAGGCTATCTGCCCTGGGGCATTTATAAGCCTAGCCATAGTGATGTGGCTTTCGCCACCCCATGTAATGGTACAAAAGTGTACATAATAGAATTAGTTTACTGTGCCTCTGTCTAGTAGTGACACAGAGATGACCCCCGGGGTAAACCTACGATCTCCCATCCACTCATCAAGATTTCTCTTGAAGAGAGTCAGTGAGGGGCTCTGTCTAACATGAACTGGGATTCTGTTCCAGAGTATGGGAAGCCTCTGAGTTATGAATCTGTCCCTCCAGCATGTCCTATACATATTTGTGCTGAGGTTTAAATCTTTAGCTCTCGTGGTTCTGATGGATTTGGATTTTTTGAGGTGGAGCATGTCCATCAATTCCTGATTGGACATGGCCTTGTACGTCAGGCACAGATCACCTCTGAGCAGGTGGTATGCTACTGAATAGAGCTGGAGTTTCTTTAGTCTGGCAGCATATGACATATGTTGGAGACCCTTGATCCTCTTGGTGAGGTACTTTTGGGGTCTCTCCAGCTGTTGCAAGTGCCGGGTGAGGTACATACCAAATGGGGCATTGTACTCAATCATGGGCCTGATAAGGGAGGAGTATAGGGGTACAATGACCTCCTTTGATCTGGATGTGAATCCCTTCATGATAAGGTGGGCAAGGTAGAAAGTCTTTCTAACCACTTTGGCAACGTGGGTGTCAAATGAGAGGTCACTATCGACTTGGGTCCCCAGGTCTCCGATTACTTTTTCCGTACTCAGTGGGTTACTGTCTATGTGATAATTTGTGGGTACTTTGTTTTTCCCAAAGGGGATGACTATACATTTTTTGGCATTTAGTTTAAGGCCATGACTCCGGCACCAGTTGTCCTTTTCAGTGAGGCCTTTCTGTAGGATGTATGTGTCAGCTGGTGTATCGACTATGGCACCTAGTTTGCAGTCATCTACGAACTTTGTCAGCCACAACCCTCCCATGTGTGCTTTCACATCTGAGAAATAAATGCCAAACAAGAGGGGTCCCAGGAGAGAGCCCTGTGGGACACCACTTGTGACTGGCTTTGAGTCTGACATGGCTCCAGCGATTTTGACTTTATGGGTTCTATCCTTTAGCCAGTTTGCAACCCATCTTGTGACATATGGATTTACATTTAAGCTGTTGAGCTTATCTATGATGCCTGAGTGGGGTATTGTGTCGAAAGCTTTAGCCAAGTCCAGGTAGGCTGTATGGACTGCTTTGCCCTCGTCAATGGCTCTAGTGACTGTTTCGAAAAAGTCAACCAGGTTCAAAAGGCAGGATCTGCCCTTTACAAAGCCGAACTGGGTGGGATCAAGTGTCTGTAGGTCCCCAATGCCTCTGTTTATGAGTTCCATAATGATTCTTTCCATAACTTTGCAGACCAGGCTGGTTAAGCTTATGGGGTGGTAGTTACCAGGGTCTGTAGAGGTGCCTCCTTTGTGGAGTGGGACCACTGTTGTTGTACGCCAGTGTTCAGGTACATATCCTGTAGTAAGGCTAAGGTTAAATAGCATTTTTATGTGCGGGTTTAGCTCCTCTTGGAGTTCACGTAGCACGCAACCCGGGATACCGTCAGGTTCCATTGATGCTGTGTTTTTAGCTTTGCTGAGGGCGGTTCTCACCTGGACATCTGAGATGACAGGGAGGTTACATTCAGCTGGGATAAGTATTTCCTCTTTTTGGGGTGAGAGAGGGGAGAAATTTGCACTGAACCTGTCTGCCAGAATGTTGGCAATAACTGTGGGTTCAGTGTATTTTTTGTCATTGTGAACTAACTCTGAGCATATCTGAGGGTTTCCGCCCAGGTTTCTAACATAGCAGAAGAAGGCCTTGTGGTTATCTTTAGTGTCCATAGCAATTTTTCTCTCAAAGTTGGCCTTGGGTGTTTTTATGAGAGAACGTAGCTTTCTACTAGTGCTGATCAGAGATGCCTTCTCTTTATGGGATTTTGCTCTGACGTGCAGTATCTTAAATTCTTTTGTTATACAATTTGTTTATGGCTGGGGTCCACCAGACAGGATACCTGCCCTTGGTGGAGAGGGTCTTGGTTTTATTTGGGATTGCATGATCCATGCATTCTTGGAGATGTCTGTAGAAAGCATTTGTGAAGGATTCAGCATTGTGGGATGTGGTTTCCACTGGCCCAGTGGGCTTAAAGGATACCATCTCAGTCTTAAGAAGTGTAAAGTCGGCTTTTGAGAAGTTTTTCACTGTAGTCTTTTGTGTTGGGGGTGGAGGTGGGATATGTATATCCAGGGTGATTAGTTTGTGGTCAGATCGCACTGGTGAGGGGTATACTTCCGGTGTGGAGCACTTTGTCCCCATGTTTGTGATGATCAGGTCTAGTATATTATCTCCCCTTGTGGGAGAGGTGACTAGCTGTTCCACTGCATTTGAATTTATGAATTCCAGGAACCTTTGGGCTAGGGTGTTAGGGCTAGAATAATGCACCCAGTCTATGTTAGGGTAGTTGAAGTCTCCCAATATGATGGTGTTTGGTGAGACATTCATATCCTCCAATGTCTTCAGGAAGGCTGAATGGGGTTCCTGAGATTGGGAGGGTGGTCTGTAACATGCTACCAGTTGTATAGCAGTTTTGCCTATGGTTAGTTGCACCTGGATGGTCTCTGATGCTTCATGTGTTGCCACTAACCTGGAGGTGTGGGTGTCCTTGATGAATATGGACACTCCCCCTCCCTTTTTGGTTTGGCCCAAGTTTTGGGGCCGAAAAGCATGATACGAGGTATAGCCTGGTAGCGCTGGGGTGCTCTCAGGAGCCTTGAACCAGGTTTCAGTGACTGCACAGACATCGATGTTCTCCATACTGAGGAGTGCTTCGAGAGCCTGCATTTGAGATTTAGATGTCTGGCATTGAGCAGCATTACCCTTAATTTTTTTCCATTTTTGTTTTCTAAGGAGGTGGGTTTGTCTTTTGAGCCTTGCCTAAAAAAGGCACTATGGGGTGGCAAGAGCCTTAGCCAATATCCGGAAGCCCAGTGGTGACAGATGCAAGCCATCCCTTGCGAAGCAGCGTGGCTTGTCCAGCATGTCATCCCAAGCAGACAGACATTGGATCCCCCTAGAATGACACCAGTAATTGAACCAATTATTAAAGCTGATCATCTTGTCTTTGTATTGTGGCATCATTCTTGGTGAGGGCAAGATGCTGCTCAGGGTCAGGGTCATACCAGCCTGGGCTACATAATCAGAGAGCTCCTCTATGTCTCTTTTCATGTAGTCCAGGGAGGTACGTCTCAGGTCATTCACGCCGGCATGGACAATGACGGAGTCATATTTGTACTTGCTTTGGAGTGACCTGAGTGTGTGTGTTATGTGGCAGATCCTAGCTCCCGATAGGCAGTTCACCGTTACCCTCTCCTTGTTCAGCCTTTTAAGTGGAACGTCAGTGTGTCGGACTATAGAGTCACCTATTACTAGTGTATCAGGCATAGTGTTTGGCCTTAAGGGCTGTGATTGTTTGACACACTGATTTATTGAAGTATGTGTTGCATGTGTTATGTTTTGAGGTGGTGGATTTTTGGGTGTCTGCTTTGGGAGCCTCTGTTGTTTTGGTAAGTTTTTTGTTAGAGCCTCCGAGTATGTCTTTGTGTTATTATGTGTTTGGTTTGCAGTTGTGGTAGGTCTATGTGGGACTGGGTTTGCTGTGTGTGTGTGGTTACCTTCTCCTCCTGTCTGGTCTTGCCAGTCCTGAGTTGAGAGAGTTCAGCCTCCAGTTTGGCTATATAGTTGCATCTCTCACATGTATTTGTGTTTGTTGGGAGGAGGAGAGGGTTGTCTGTGTACATGAGATAATTGTAGCATTGTCTCAAGATTCCCAGATTAACCAGCTGAACCGGAGAGGATGCTAGTAATTTACTACTCGACATGCTAGAATATTATAAGGGAGTGCTGTGCCTTTAAGGGAAGTGGGTACTCACAGGGGTGGTAGGTGGATGTAGTGCTTTCTTTAGTTTGAGAATGCTTACTTAGAAGAGAGGTTTTGAGAACAAGTGCTAGGCTTATAATAAAGCGAGTAGACTGATTATTATAAGAGTAGAGCTTTCTTAAGGGAAAATTTGAAGAGCAGACTTGGCGGAGCCAGAAAAAGTTTAACCTTGTTTAACCAGCGCTGCGCTATGTGCACAATTGCGCAAACGCGGATTTTAAACAGGGAACTTTAAAAAGAGCTAGAAATGGACCAAAACAACCAATTACTACAAGCTCTTGTGCTGAGGTCACTCCTTCAGGGACAGATAGGCTGCTCAAGGCTCCCCACTCCCACTGGTGAGCAAAGAAACTTCCTTCTATCCAAGTAAGGCAATGGACAACACAGGAACTACACCACAGCCCAGAATACAGCAAAGCCTGTATACTGGTCTAAACTAGTCGAGGAGAGGCGGGAAAACAAGGATTTTTTTTGTTTTTTTTGTTTTTGAGATAGAAAGCACACAGAAATGCAGTAATAAATCAGTTACACAGGCTAGCACACTTTAGTGGGCAGCCTCAACAGTTAAATTTAACAAACAAACAAACTTTCGACCAATTTTCGACCAAATGTAACTTTAAGTGCAGATAATATATAATGCAACAAACAGCTAAAAAAACAGTTTAAGCTTGTTCAAAGTAAGCAAGAGAATGTATTTTAGGTAAAAAACAGCAAAAAATACTTAAATCAGAAATGTAGTCACTTTTCTCAGTTCTCTGCTGCTAGGACCACTCTGCAGGACCACGAGGAGCTGTTTCTGAGTAGTATAGCCAGAAAAAAACGCTCAGAGGTGGATTTTAAATGGGGAACTTCAAAAGAGCTAGAAATGGTCCAAAACAACCAATTACTACAAGCTCTTGTGCTGAGGTCACTCCTTCAGGGACAGATAGGCTGCTCAAGGCTCCCCACTCCCACTGGTGAGCAAAGAAACTTCCTTCTATCCAAGTAAGGCAATGGACAACACAGGAACTACACCACAGCCCAGAATACAGCAAAGCCTGTATACTGGTCTAAACTAGTCGAGGAGAGGTGGGAAAACAAGGATATTTTTTTTGTTTTTTTTGTTTTTGAGATAGAAAGCATACAGAAAATGCAGTAAACAGTAATAAATCAGTTACACAGGCTAGCACACTTTAGTGGGCAGCCTCAACAGTTAAATTTAACAAACAAACTTTTGACCAATTTTCGACCAAATGTAACTTTAAGTGCAGATAATATATAATACAACAAACAGCTAAAAAAACAGTTTAAGCTTGTTCAAAGTAAGCAAGAGAAGGTATTTTAGGTAAAAAACAGAAAAAAATACTTAAATCAGGAAAGTAGTCACTTTTCTCAGTTCTCTGCTGCTAGGACCACTCTGCAGGACCATGAGGAGCTGTTTCTGAGTAGAATACTTCCAGCATTTTCAAAGCAAACCTGCCTTTCATCCTTGCAACTGATGATGAAATTGCATTGAACCTATCAGTATCATCAATGTCCAGTTCTTGAAGAAGCATGGTCATTGAAAAAAAAGCACTCAACTCAATGCTGGGCAAGTTTCATTTGTGGGCAAACTCCCCACACTCTCATACAGGAATCTTTGCTCTCTACACTCCCAAATGTAATGTAATCATCTAGGTGATCTCTGTACTACAGGCAGACAGAAAACCTGAAATGTAGTGATTTTTTTCAGGGAAAGTACATTTCAGACAATTGTAGATAGTTAAGCATTTGACCATTTTCCTTCTTCGACTTTTCCATAATAAGACATAGTGGA
The DNA here is from genome assembly GCF_019279795.1 of Protopterus annectens. Taxonomy (NCBI): domain Eukaryota; kingdom Metazoa; phylum Chordata; order Ceratodontiformes; family Protopteridae; genus Protopterus; species Protopterus annectens. The sequence continues at coordinate 395,493,099 of NC_056738.1, read as the reverse complement.
AAGAATTCCAGGCCTCTTCCATTCAGCATATGCTGAATCTACTGATTGTATTTCCACCATCCTCAGACTGGTTTGACAAAAATTATATCATGGTTAAAGACTTATTCAATAGAAAATAGGTACTCACTGCAAATGGACGATATTTCAGACCAGCAAGAGAAAAAGCCATACCAGATGCTCATGGCAGAAGCTCAAAAAGATCCAAGACATCAAACCCAAATGACAGCAGTTTATAGTTAAAGAGATTTAGTGCTATATTGACAAAGTATTTCCAAGCTACCATTTATAGTCCCAACTACTATGATCTCACCTACCTCTTATCTCAAGATGGCCCAACACTCTTTCTGGGGATGTAAAAGCATTCAGAGTAGATGGTAAGAATACCTAAGATCACTCCTGAGCCTTGAGTTTTTTGTTATAGATGCCACTATTAAATTAATCCTTTAACAAAGACATTGGGAACCTCCAAACACTTGACCTGACTCAGTTTGGCTTTGTTAAGGGCAGGTCATGCCTACTAAACCTGGTTGACTTCTTTGAGACAGTCACCAAGGCCATAGACGAGAAAAAGGTGGTTCACACAGCCTACCTTGACCTCGCCAAGGCTTTTGTCACCATTCCCCACTCGGGTATTACAGAAAAATTCACCAGCCTGAACATAAACCCCTACATCATGAGATGGGTTGCCAACTGGCTTACAGACAGAACTCACAAGGTAAGAATAGCGGGTCCCAGGTCCGACTCTAAACCAGTCACAAGTGGTGTCCCACAAGGCACGGTCCTGGGACCCCTACTGTTCGGCATATACTTCTCAGACGTACAGGCAAACACAGGAGGACTATGGCTAACCAAGTTCACCGATGACTGCAAACTGGGAGCCATAACTGACTCTCTGGCTGACATGGACATCCTCCAAAAGGGCCTTACTGAGGTGGACACCTGGTGTCAAAACCATGGCCTCAAGCTAAATGCCAAAAAATGCATAGTCATCCCATTTGTGAAAAACAAAACACCCACGAATTACCACATAGGTGGCAGCCCCCTTAATACAGAAGAGGTAATAAGAGATCTGGGGACCCAGGTAGATAGTAATCTCTCCTTTGACAATCGTATTGCCAAAGTAGTTAGGAAATCCTTCTATGTGGCCCATCTAATTACTAAAGGGTTTGCATCTAGAAATAAAGAGGTTATAGTGCCCCTCTACTCATCACTCATCAGACCCATCATAGAGTACAATGCCCCATTTGGGATGTACCTCACAAGACACTTCCAACAGCTGGAAAGACCACAAAAGTACCACACCAAGAGGATTACTGGCTTCAAACATATGTCCTATGCAGCCCGACTGAATAAACTTCGGCTGTACTCAGTGGCATATCACTTACTCAGAGGTGATCTCTGCCTGACTTACAATCCATGTCCAACTCAGAATTGATGGACATGCTCCACCTAAAGAAATCCAAGTCACTGCGAGCCACGCGCTCTAGTGAGCTAAACCTCACCACAACAATAAATAGAACATGCTGGAGGGATAGATTCCTGTCACAGAGACTCCCCATGCTTTGGAACAAAATTCCAAACTACATTAGGCAGAGCCCCTCACTAACACTCTTCAAGAGAAACCTTGACGAGTGGATGGGTAACAGAAAATACACCCCTGGGATCACTTCATTGGTTCAGCTTGACAGCGGATCAGTTAATTAATCAATGGGGTGGCGAAAGCCGACACACTCTGGCTAGGCTTATAAATGCCCTCGGGCAGATAGCCTAGTACCTACCTATGATCTCAGTGACAGGGAATCTTTTGCTGGCCGTTCTACTACGGAATAAATAAGATTTAAGATGTGTATCAGGCAATCCAGGAAGACAAGCTTGTCTCAAGTCTTCAACACTAAAGAAGAGAAATAGTAATGAACTGCAACAAAATCATTCTTTTGAAATGAATTAATTAGGGAACTCTCAAGGAATTGAGGAATACCAATACAGTAAGCTTATTCAAGACTTGAGTCAAGTCCCACTATAAGCATTATTGAGGAATTGGCTTTAATTTTATTTTTTAGAAATCCTTAATTATGTTATTCTGAACCATTCTTTTTCCATCTGTAAAGATGTTGGACTGAATTCCAGTGTGGGTTTTCACCTGCCTTTTAGGAGAACATGTATCTTAATTGTTAGGCAGATCTAGGAGTATTGCTGGGAACCACATGCAGAACAATACATGTTTTTACTGATATGAAAAGGCCGCTTACTTCCTCTGTCATGCAATCATGTATAATGTACTAATGAGGGTTGTTTACACTGTCAAATTTGTCAAGGTCCAATGTTTCCTACAGTGTTTGCAAGACAAAATTATTCAATATTTTAAATGGGTTCAAGCACGGGTTTGTCATTGCCCTAGTCTTATTCTGTACCTTCCTAGCAGCTATTCCAGTCTTCAGTAAAGGCCACTTTCCATGCAGATCTGACATATAGAATAGAATGTTAGTGAAGTTCAGAACTGACATATAAAACATAATGGAAGTGGAGTTCAGAACTGACATATAAAACATAATGGAAATTGGGTTCAGAATTGACATATAGAATAGAATGGAAGTGGGGTTCAGAACTGACATAGAGAACAGAATGGAATTGGGGTTCGTCAGCCATGAATATCTGATGTGAAGTTGTTCAGTCTCGCCTTCATTCTTAATGATGGAGTCGGAGCCAATCGTAGGCTTCGAGTCGGCCAATTTGCAAAGCTCGAGGTCTCAAACAGCTCGAGGCCAAAGCCCTATCCCACAATGCACCACTACATTCCCAGATCTAGTTTGCCGCTGCAACTGATCGTGCATTCTCTACAGCTCTTGGCCGTTGGAGAGATAAGTTTACAATTTTCTTACAAAAATTTCCTATAATTTCCATTTTTATTGGATAGTTAGGTCTTTACAGTATTGTGCTTTGTACGGGTTATCTGTTTTCAGATTTATATCCTTGTTTTCTTAGTTCTCTTTCTCTCTAGTTTATTCATAGTTAGCCATTTGGCTTTATTGCTCTATCCCAAGCTGAGTTAGGCTTTTGCAGTTTTCTGCAATTTTCTGTTTGTTATCAGGTTAGGCTCTTGGTAATTTTTTGGCTGTTTTTTGTTTTCCTTAGCCTGGTAGGCTTTTTTCTAGTACAGTATTAGGAGTTTCATAGTAGCTGCCTTTGTATACTTTTAGCCAGTTAGGCTCAGTTTTTCTTTAGACTTGTTGTTGTACTTGGCTGTTTTACAATGTCTGAAAAGGCTAAATCAGGGTTCAAGAGATGCCCTAAATATAGTCAGAAAATGTCGATTACTGATGGCCATTCTACATGTGTGTACTGTTTGGGTGAGGTACATTTACAGGAGGTTTGTTCCATTTGTCATGGGTTCAGCTCTAGAGTGTTAGCTGAAAGGAAGCGTAAGCTAGTGGAGTGGGGTTTGATTAAGTCTGCTTTCCAGTCAGACTTGGATTCTGCTTCGGGTCAACCAAAACCTTCTTCTCCAGCCTCTTCATCTAGTTCAGCTCTGAAGGGCTCTTCGGTTCTGAAACCTTCTAAAAAGGCTATGGTCTCAGCTCCAGTGTCATCGGAACTGACCGTTCAGATTGCTGGTAGGAGCTGGTCCCCAGTATTGGAACCGGTATCTCCTACCCTGAGGTCCCCGATTCTGGGTTCACCGGCTCCGTCGGTGGTCTCCTCTCGAGTGTCCAGACTTTCTGATTCAGACATGGACCGAGTGGTGCGGAGACTTTTACAGGATCCGGCGCTTGCTAAAATTCTGTCGGTTTCGACTTTAGCAGCTTTGGAACCGATTAAGTCCTCTCCTGTTGTTGCTGCTCCTCCTCTGACTCGAATCGAGACATCAGAGCCAGAGGAGGCTATTCAGTCATTGGAGAACCATCTGTACCGATTCTCACTTCTGACCTGTCAGTACCGACCACCCTGATATCCTCTGCTCCGGCGGCAGAATCTGGGAGCCGACACTCTCCTGTCGGTTCCGGGGGGGGGGGGGAGTCGAATCGATATGTCAGTTCCAACTCTTCCTCTTGGGGCTTCATCATGGATGAGTTCAGCTCCTACCTCGGGCTTGGAGCCAGCGGTTCTGGTGAGAGAGGAGTCTTCGGTGTCTTTGGACCTGGGTGCTTCCTCGCATCAGAGCCATGGGGCCTTTGATGCCATGAGGAGGGCTTTGTCCCCCCGGACTTTCACAACCTCTGATATGGCCACCTCCTCCTGAAAGGCACCTGCTTCTTCTCTGCTACCTCAGGTTCATCATAAGCGTAGGGACCCAGAGCCTCAGGATGCCCCCTTAGGGGAACCCTGCTCTTTCGAGACCTCCCCAGAGATTCCCACTGAGGAGGCTCCTTGGAAGAAGTTATGTAAAAGGAGACATCTAGATTCCCCTCAGGAATACATCATGTCAGACACTGATTTGGAGGAATCGGAAGGGTCCCCAAGGTCCCCCTCTGAGGATATTTCCTTCAGGGATATCCTTGAGATCCTTAAGCAGAGGGAAGACTGGCAGCCCCTAAACCCTTCCAAGAGTGAATCTGTGCTCCTGAAGGCTTTCGGGTCCCAACCCTCCACCTCTTGGGTATCTCCACCCTTTGATAAGTTGATGGATCTTTTGTCTTGAAGGGTGTGGGAGTCACCAGATTCTATGGAGCTTGTTCCTAGAAGGCCCAACAAGAACATTTCAGCACCCCAAGATAAGTCCTTCTTATCCAAACCCATACCTGTTGATGCCATGGTGGTGGCGGCAGCCACTAAAAAAGAGATGTCGGAGACTTCTACGTCTGTCCATCCTCCTAATAGAGAGTCTAGGATAATGGACAGATATGGGAAGTGCATGTTCAGTTCTACGACCATTGCCCTTCGGTCATTGAACTACCTAACCCACTTCACAAGACTTCAGAGTGATCTCCTCAAGGAGCTTGGAGATACTCTCGAGGGTGCAGTAGCCGACTCTGTGGTGGACAAGGTGATGTCTCAGCTTGCTACCCCCAACTCCATCATAAACTCTTCCATGTACCTCATGTCTTACGCAGCTGATGGAACGAGTAGGACTGCGGGTACAGGAACTGCTTTGCAAAGACATTCCTGGATGCGCTTATGTTCTTTTGCGGAACCTTTTAAGTCATCGTTTGTGAATGCCCCCTTCAATGGTTCCTCCTTATTTGGACCAGTAGTTAAAGAGACCCTCACCAGATGTGTGCAAGACGGTAAGACTCTATCCGTTTTTCTACCCCTACTAGACCTTATCCCAAAGGTCAATGGGATGGGAAAATGTGGTTCCATGAGACCCAAGGAGCCTTTCTGAACTCACAAGGTGAAGCCTCCTCCAGGGGCAGAGGGGGAGGCAATGATGTAAGACGATGCCCACATGGCAGAGGGGGTCCACAGAACCAGGGTGACAGGGATCAGTTCCTTGGGAAATCTTATCAGCGCCCCTGAAAGGAGGCCCAACTATCTTGCTCTGGAAGCAGTCGGGGGACGTTTGTCTTTGTACCTAGGTGCCTGGCTAAATATCTCAGAAGACCGATGGGTACAAAACGTTATATCCAGAGGATATTCCATCCCCCTTCTCTCACAGCCCAGACCAACAAAAGGAATCCCAGACGTTCTACCCAGTCTATGGGATGTGGCATCTGTAGAGGTCCAGAAACTATTGCAGAAAAGAGTCATCCAGCCAGTCCCAGCAGACCAGCAAGGATCCAGAATTTACTCAAGGTTCATTTTGGTACCAAAGAAGACAGGGGACTGGAGACCTATTCTGGGCCTCAGCAGACTTAACAAATATGTGGTAAAGATGAAGTTCTGGATGGTCATGCTTCAGTCCATTCTCCCGTTCTTAGGGAAGGGCAATTGGATATGCTCCATAGATCTCCAGAATGTGTACTACCATGTCAAAGTGGCCAGGCCGTCCAGGGATCATCTGTGCTTCTGGCTGGGAGCCAGTCACTTCCAGTTTTGGGCCCTGCCCTTTGGCCTCACTACAGCCCCCAGAATGTTCACCAAATGTATGGCAGTGGTCATGGCTCACTTGAGACATTCAGGAATCCGGGTGTTTCCTTACTTGGACAACTGGCTCCTTACTGCCCCCACCAGGCATCAGTTTATTCGGGCAAGGGACGTTACCATACATCTATGCTTACAGCTGGGTATTACAATAAATTCAGAAAAGTCTGCTTTATTGCCATCGCAGCGTACCAGTCTTTATAGGAGCAGACTTAGACACGGTCAACATGTCCCTGAAGCTCCCTCCCGAAAGAGTGATTATCCTTCAACAACAAATTGTGGATCTCCTGTCAAGACAAAAAGCACCAGCATCACAGATTCTCAAACTGCTCAGCACTATGGCAGCAGCGATTATTGCAATACCCCTTGTGATATCTCACATGTGCATTCTTCAATGGCTGCTATTCACACAGTGGACATTTCAGGACTTACCGATGAATCACCCAGTTCTGATTACCAACTCTTGCAAGGATGACCTTCGGTGGTGGCTAACGTCCGAGATGGTGACTATGGGCCATCCATTTGTTCTCCCCACTCCAGTTGCAACATTAACCACAGACGCCTCCCTGATCGGGTGGGAGGGCATTATCAGGGACGGACAGCCCAAGGTACCTGGCATGCTCACGAGGCTCATTTGCACATAAACGTCCTGGAGATGAGAGCAGTTCTTTTAGCGTTGCAGGCCTTTCAAGGCTCTTCCCATAGGCACAATTGCAATCCATTCGGACATGTCCATAGTCTGGTACATAAACAAACAAGGAGGAATCAAATCTTACCCCCTGTGTCGAGAGGCTCTAAGATTATTAAAATGGGCAGAGTCCACCCAGTGTTTTCTGATAGCAATGCACATTCCAGGGAAATCCAACGTAATAGTGGACAGACTCAGCAGAGCTATTTTGCTACCTCGAGTGGTCTGTCAAGAACGAAATAGCGGGAATGATTTTCCGCAGATGGGGCCAGCCTTGCTGCGACCTGTTTGCCACCCCCACAAACACCAAGTGCAGCAACTACTTTGCCCTGATCCTTCAACAGGGACAATCCCCGAGGGATGCACTCATCCACGATTGGCCTCTGGGACTCCTATATGCTTTTCCTCCCTTTCAACTGATCCCCAAAGTATTGCAGCAAGCCAGTTTTCTGGGCAGGACACTTATCTTAATTGCTCCATACTGGCCTCATCAAATTTGGTTCCCCTTCCTGAAGCTTCATCTGCTAGAGAAGCCTTGGAACCTGGACCCAGTGCCGGATCTGTTGACCCACTCGTCAGGAGCTCTTCATCCTTCTCTTCAGTCCATCAAACTGACAGCTTGGCTGCTTCAAATCCCAGAATAGCCAGGTTCCAGAATTCATCAGAAGAAGCACGGCATATCCTATTGTCGTCTCACAAATCATCAAGTAGGAAAATTTACCTCAGTAAGTGGAAAAGGTTTTCCATCTGGGCACAGCAGAATAACATTGACCCTTTCCTGGCATTCATCTCGGATATTTTGGAATTCCTAACAAAACTGTTCAATGAAGGAGCTGCAGCAGCAACCATTCGAGTCCAACTGGCTGCTATTTCTAATTTTCATTTAGGTGCAACGGAAAATGGTATTATGTCTCATAAGCTGGCTAAGGCTTTTTTGAAAGGTACGATGCACTTAAAACCACTGATCAGATCTCCTGCTACTCCCTGGAACTTAAATCTAATCCTGTCCAAAATTATTCTTCTGTCCTTTGAACCTGCCTCTTCTTGTGAGCTGAAGTATCTTTCTTGGAAGACCATTTTCTTGGTGGCTATTACATCAGCATGCAGAATTTCAGAATTGCAAGCCCTTATTTCATAAAGATAGGGTTTCTTTCAGGGCGAATCCATCATTCCTACCAAAAGTGTTTTCAGAATTCACACTAAATCAAACTATTGAATTACCTGTTTTCTTTCCCAATCATTCAAACCAGTTGGAATATATGCTTCACAAGCTTGACGTCCATCGACAATTTTGCTTCTATTTAGACAGGACAAAAGATCACAGAAGGACTGATCAGCTGTTTGTCTCCTTCTTGGATTGTAAAAAAGGCGCACCTGTCTCCAAAACTACCTTGTCAAAATGGCTCTCTGATTGTGTATCCTTTATCTACAGTGAAGCAGATATTGCATTACATAACAAAGTCAAGGCTCATTCTACAAGAGCGGTTTCTACCTCTGCAGCCTTCTTGACCAGGTTACCTATTGATTCAATTTGTGCAGCTACCACCTGGTCATATCCACATACCTTTATATCTCATTACAAAGTAGACGAGGCCTCTAGGGACAGAGCTTCATTTGGATCTGCTGTCCTGAAACAGGTACTCCCGTGAGCCACCCAAGATTGTGGTGCTAGGGACGCTAACCATCAGTAAGAATGAAGGTGAGATTGATCAACTTCACATAAAGAAGTTATGTACTTACCATAACGTTCCATGTGAGTTGTTCTTCTCGTCTTCATTATTAAGACCCCCCCCCACCTACCCCCTTCCTATGTCTGGATGTTCGACAGGTACCATCTTGGTTTTGGTTTTCCTGAGGAGTTTCCTTTCACAGTGGACTGTATGATTGCCTTGAAATCTGGGGTAGGTTTTACACTAGTTGGCAGCAAACAAGATCTGGGGAATGTAGTGTTGCATTGTGGGATATGGCTTTGGCCTCGAGCTGTTTGAGACCTCGAGCTTTGCAAATTGGCCGACTTGAAGCCGACAATTGGCTCCGAACCCATCAGTAATAACGAAGGCGAGAAGAACAACTCACATGGAATGTTATGGCAAGTACATAACTTCTTTTTTTCAAAAACAAAGCTTTCCAAAGCATATTTTGTTTTAGTAGCTAATGATGGTGTCATTCTTCTGTAAACTAGGCATTTTGTAAAAAACTTTGGTGCAGTGGAGAGACAAAGGGTAAATCAGAGAACTAATAATGTAATCCAGACACAGCAAATCTTAAGAAACATCTATACTGTATGGCAATATAAATGTGGTAATAGGGGTCCTAGTCACATTGCCGAAATTCCACTACACCGAAGTACAAATCACTGATACCAAATGTCCGAAAGACCTTAACAAAGAAACAGCACTATCCCAAAACACACAACATCTAAACAACACACACAAGTAAAAAACAACAAAGCAGTATAGCCGCAAACATTTTTGTAGGGAGGCAAGCCCCCCTGCACCCCTGCTAATTATATATACCAACTCCGAGATCGCACTACAGTAATAGAAAGGGTATGTTTTCTGATTGTCACTGTATTGTGATCTCCATTTAAAAGTAAGGATGCTGTAGAACTATCAAAACTGTACGTTGTACCATAAGGTACACAAACACTACATACAGTACATAAAAGCTCTGTATTACCTTTTTCAGTTAAATGAACTTTGGGATAGTGCTGTTTCATTGTTCTGGTCTTTTGGACATTTTATCTCAGTGATTTGTACTTCAGTGTAGTGGAATTTTGGCGATGGGACTAGGACCCGGTAATAGGTATCCTTTAGCTCTAACTTTACCATGAAAGCTAGAATTGGGATCAACAGTAGAAGGTTCTGAAGCAATAACATCTTGGACATGAAAATCTTAATATGGATATTTAAATCTGAAAGATCCTGTACTGGCCTCCTGGATCCTTCTGGTTTGGGGAGTAGAAAAACCTTGAATAATTCCCTTTGTCTTGAAGACTGAGGGACACTGGGTCTATTACTCCATGGACCATCATGTTGTGCAGAGTGGGAGAAAACAGAGAAATCTAGTTTCCTGAGCAAGAGGGAATTCCTAGAAATTGAGGGGAGATTCCTATTGTCAAGAGTAGCCTCACCGGATCACTCTCAGAACCCCACTGTCTCAGAGACTATCTGAGCAAGGGTTGGGTGGTGGTGGATTAGAACAGGTGGCTAGATATGTTGACTGGTTAGTTGTTAAACTGTTTGTTGTTTAAACTGTTTGTTGAGAAAGGGGGCTGAGTAGGGGATAAAACTGTTATTTGGTTTAAAAAAGGAGGCATGAAAAAGTTGTCTCACTTCTTGTATCAGTTATCCCTACTCATCCCACTTTTTAAGTGCCTCAGCTGCCACAAGGTCAAAAAGACAGAGTCTTTATCTAAAGGAAAGTTCAAGATATTAGATTTTACTTTCTCAAAAACATTTTGAGACCTAAGCCAAGAAGTCTACTCAAAGGCGACCAGAAACAGAGATTCTGGAAGAAGAGTCAGAGGCATCATATGTACACATCAGAATATGACTAGTTACCTGAGAAACAGCAGTAAAAGAAACATTTAGAGATTATTTTACTTTAGATGATGGAAGGATAGCAAATAACTTCTGTATATTTTCAAAAGGCACAAGCAAAACATGTGACAATTAAAAATCCCAAAAGTTAAAGTACTGGAAGCATACATCTTCTTACTCAAGTATCCATTCCCTTCCCATCTGTAATTGTATTAAGTTAGAATACATTTTCTGTGTCCTAGAGGCTTCACTCTGTTCCCATTTAAAAACCTTAGATAAAATTTCTGAACATGAGATTTCTTCATTAAGGATGTCTTCAGGAATGGTTTCTTCAGAATCTGAAAGTTCAGAAACACTCTCCTCCCCATGTAAGGCTTCACTTTCTGACTGGAAAATTTTGTTAGATTGAGAAGGAATTTTTTTTTCTCTTTCTGCCAGAGGACAGACTAGGTATTGAAAAGGCACCCACCAGTTCCTTAGTAAAACCCAATAAATCTGTATTCATAGTGATAGAGACTGGCTGTCAGTTTTTCCTTATCAAGCACAGTGCCCCCTGGTCTGACAGGGCCCTTGGGCACTCCGGCGCTAGCATCCACATTACCTCCTGGCTAAGTGAAAGCCCTTCACCTGCCCCTTTTCCTGTCAGAGACAAAGGTGGTTCTCCCTGGTTCACACTGGGCTTCTTTACAGCTGCAGAGGATGTAGCTATCCCACAGTCTTTGGTGGCTGTTAATGCTACACCCAGATGGCCAGGAGAAAAAGATTTCTCTGAGGAACAATCATCATCCACTGCAGAATCACCCAACAGTGATGTAGGCAACAAAGTAGCTGGGAACATCCTACAAGACTTCTTAATAATTCTCTTCTTTTTTGCACTGTGGAAGGTAATACCAAGGACGTACACAAAAGCTTCACAAACCGTTAAAAATACAAGAAACGAGGAGATATAACTGGATGATGCCCAACCAAAACCACAAGCAGTCACGAAAATCAAGTATTCTTTCCTTTTTAACACACTTTCTTTATTTGTGTTTTCGGAAACGGCTATGCGTTTCCTTCCTCAGAAAAAGCAGACAAACATCACAATGACAGTGTTCAGCCCTTACTTTTAAAGCTAAAAAGCATCATGTGATGCTAATAAAAAAGCATTTCAATTCAATTATTAATTAACTTAAAGGTTCCCGACCAACCTTAAATGTAAACTTTTGCTAAGCAAAAAATACGCAAAAATAATTGCACAATATTCCATATGCCATGCATCGCTAATAATGTTAGACAATAATTTCAATAATTGAATTGAAATGCTTTTTTATTAGCATCACATGATGCTTTTTAGCTTTAAAAGTAAGGGCTGAACACTGTCATTGTGATGTTTGTCTGCTTTTTCTGAGGAAGGAAATGCATAGCCGTTTCCGAAAACACAAATAAAGAAAGTGTGTTAAAAGGAAAGAACACTTGATTTTTGTGACTGCTTGTGGTTTTGGTTGGGCATCATCCAGTTATATCTCCTCGTTTCTTGTATTTTTAAAGGTAATACCAAGGAGACTGATTGCTACTCCATATGTTTGCCAAGAAAGAAGAACTGAGAACAGGTAGTGTAGCCTTGAATTGTTTGAGAATATGTAAGGGAAGGAACTGTTCTGAGGCAAGTATTACAATGACAGTACCCCATAAGCACAATATCTTTTTCCCAACACCCTAAATTACAAAACTAGTCAAGTTTTTAGTCCAACAAAATTCTCCTCACAAAAAGTTCACAAAAGCACTAACAACACATAACACCTTATTTCATAAGCCCACACATGAAGAAATATTGTCAAAAACCATAATATTCCAGATAAAGTTTATTTTAGAAAGGGAGGTTTTCCTCAATGAGGGTTTATCTGCCCTGCTTGTAGACCGCAGCTGATTGACAGGTGGAACACTAAAGAAGTGCTTGCACAGGTGTCAAAAAATCTCTGACACTTTTTAATGCTTCTTTTGCTTTTTATAGGAGAACTCAGTGTACTGCTGGTGGTGGTGGGGGCACCTAGAATGTGCACAAAGTTTTTGGAATGTGGATGTTGTATGTGCGGTAAACCCACATAGCTTAGGCCACTGCAACAGTGATCATTTTAAACATTGTTAGAGGTAAAGAAATATTAATCTTCTGGACCCAATCCTTTAAGGAGAATGCCAACAATCATACAGCATATTACATTTATAATGTGCCAAAAACATTTTAAAAGACTAAACAAGTGAGAGATTGGAGAAAGGAGATCCTGCCTGTACGAGTGCTTCCAAGACAAGCTATAGAAAATTGTCAAAGGGGGCTGGAAGTAATTGGAGGAAACTAGCTAAGGAACCAGCATATTGGAAATAAATAAGCCAGGCAGGAAAGTAATAGAGTGGGATGAAGCTAAACAAGTGTTTGAGTTTTACACTCCAGACTGCATTTCAGGGGATGATATCAGAGTGTAGGATATGAGAAAGGGAGATGGGACACTGATTGAATTTTTAGATATGGTAAAGCTCACGGACAATAATCAGCAGGGCATATAAAACACTTCATGATAACTGTAAGAATCAGAGGAATTAAGAAGAGACCGGGAGATGAGACAATGGAAACAAATTGTGGAATGGAACTATGGAAAGAAATTTGAAGGGTTGATAAGTATGCAACAAATGCTAGACTGTTTAGGATATTTGCTTGGAAGTGCCTGTATATGTATTTTTATACTCTAGACTCCATAGGATTTTTCCATAAGAGAATAGTAATAGTTGAAGATGTGAAGGAGAAGAAAGAGAAAACTAGGAACATATCTGATTGAATTTAAGACTTCCCTAAAATGCATCCAAACACAAATGTTCGGGAAGCAAATAATGGAGAATAAAGAAACTATTAATCTCAGCTGGAACCTTGGACAAAAAAATGCCAAGGCACAGTAAGACCTTACTATGTTTAATCATGCTGGCAGACAAAAAATCATTCATAAAGAAATGGAGGTCAAAAAGGAAACCACCCTGGAAGAGGTACTGAACACTGCACAGGAAATAAAGGAATGGAGATGAGATGTTTGGGACAGGGTCTGATAAATTACATTTAAGTAAAGGGCATAGGTGGGAACAGTATGCAGAGACTAATGTTCAATAGGAATAATGTTTTAAGATGACTGGCAGGAAAATACATGAGAATGAATGGCTAACCAGGTTTGCAGATGACTGCAAGCTGGGCATGGTCATCAACTCCCCAAGTGATGTGGACATCCTCCAAGAAGGTCTCACCCAAACAAATGACTGGTGACAGAAACATGGCCTCAAGCTGAATTCCAAAAATGCGTCATCATCCCCTTTGGGGAGACTGACGTCCTCACATATTATCACATTAATAACAACGTCCTAAGCACGCAATCAGTCTTGAGGGATTTGGGAACTCCGGATGATAGCAACCTGACTTTTGAGCACCATGTTGCTTCTATTGTACGGAAAGCTTTCTACATGGCCCACCTCATAAGTAAGGGTATCTCATCCAGGGACAAGGACGTCATAACATCCCTGTATTCTTCCCTTATAAGGCCAATTATTGAGTACAACGCACCCTTCGGCATGTACCTCGCAAAGCACATGCAGCAGCTGGAGACACCACAGAGATTCCTCACCAGGAGAATCCAGGACCTCAAACATCTACCCTACACAGATAGGCTAAAAGCCCTGTCCCTCTACTCAGTTTCATACAGACTCCTCAGAGGTGACCTCTGTCTGGCATACAAAGCAATCTCAGACTCCGCCTTGATGGGACTGATGCATATCCACAAATCAAGCTCCACTCGAGTAACCCACACTAGCGACCTCAACCTGGTCTGTGACATCAATAAGACTTGGGTGGCAGGACAGATTTGTGTCCCAGAGAATCCCCTATCTGTGGAATAGACTCCCTCTCCACATCAAGCAGAGTACCTCATTATCCCTTTTTAAACGCAACCTGGATAACTGGATGGGGAAACAAAAAATACACCCCTGGGATTCCACCTGTGTCTCTGCTAGACAGGGGCTTTGGGTGCTGACTTGTCTAAATATGGGCTAAGCTTTTGGCCAGGCTTATAAGGGCCTCAGGGCCAATAGCCTAGTAACTTCCTATGATCCTATGATCCTGTAGAAAAAAAGTGTTGAGTAAAACTGGAAAAATTATGATAAGAAATGCTTATATGATATATTAGCATGCAAACTGAAATGTAAGCTGCATTTTACATATCTTCTACTTCTTTCAGATTTTCCCGGTTAGAGGTCGCCACAGTGGATCACCTGTCTGCTCATGATTAGCAATGTAGTTTTACAGTGTCAAGTTGCCAGCCCAGCACCCAACCTTCCACTGAAGGCACGCACACACTCACACCTAGGGCCAATTTAGTGTATCCAATCCACTTACAGCATGTCTTTGGGATGAAACCAGAGCACCTGGAGGAAACCCATGCGATCACAGGGAGGACATGCAGACTCCACACAGAAGGCACCCCAGCTGAGAATCAAACCAGAGAACCTCTTCCTGTGAGGTGGCAACGCTAACCACTGCACCACCGTGGCTGCCCCAAGCTGCATTTTACATATACTGTATATTATTTCATGTTCATAGGTTCATAGGTTCATACTAGGCTATCTGCCCTGGGGCAATTATAAGCCTAGCCCGATTCTGTATGGCTTACGCCACCCCTTGATTTGAGTATACTGTGCCCTTTTTTAAGGTTTAGTTTACTGTGCCTCTGTCTAATAGTGACACGGGAGTAATCCCTGGGACAAACCTACGATCCCCCATCCACTTATCGAGATTCTTCTTGAAGAGATTCAGTGAGGTGCTCTGCCTCACATGAACTGGAATTCTATTCCAGAGTGAAGGGAGCCTCTGGGTTATGAACCTGTCCCTCCAGCAAGTTCTATTTATTTCTGTGCTGAGGTTCAAGTCCCTTGAGTGTGTGGCTCTAAGGGATTTAGATTTACTGAGGTGGAGCATGTCCATTAATTCTGGATTTGACATAGCTTTGTATGTCAGGCATAGATCGCCTCAAGTAGGCGGTATGCAACTGAGTAGAGCTGGAGTTTTTAACCGAGCAGTATATGGCATCTGTTTGAGACCCTTGATCCTCTTGGTGAGATACTTTTGGGGTCTTTCTAATTGCTGCAGGTGTCGGGTAAGGTACATCCCAAAAGGGGCATTGTATTCTATGATGGGCCTGATGAGGGATGAATAAAGGGGCACGATTACCTCTCTTGATCTAGATGTGAAACCCTTTGTGATGAGGTGGGCTATGTAGAAGGTCTTTCTAACCACTTTGGCAATGTGGTTTTCAAAGGAGAGATTGCTATCAACTTGGGTCCCCAGGTCCCTAATAACTTTCTCTGTACTTAATGGGTTTCTGCCTATGTGGTAATTTGTGGGCACATTGTTTTTGCCAAAGGGTATGACTATACATTTTTTGGCATTTAACTTTAAACCATGACGCTTGCTCCAGTTATCTGTCTCTGTGAGACCTTTTTGAAGGATGTTTGTGTCAGCTGGAGAGTTGATTATGGCGTCCAATTTGCAGTCATCTGCAAACTTGGTGAGCCATAGTCCTCCCACGTTTGCCTGTACCTCGGAAAAGTATATACCGAACAAGAGTGGTCCCAGGACAGAACCCTGTGGGATGCCACTTGTGACCGGTTTCGAGTCTGACATGGCTCCAGCAACTCTCACTCTATGGGTTCTGTCTTTGAGCCAGTTTGCGACCCATCTTGTGACATAGGGGTTTATATTTAAGCTGGATAGCTTATCCATGATGCCTGAGTGGGGTATTGTGTCAAATGCCTTTGCAAGGTCCAGATAGGCTGTGTGGACTACCTTCCCTTCATCTATGGCTTTGGTGACTGTTTCAAAGAAGTCAACCAGGTTCAAAAGGCAGGATCTGCCCTTGACAAAGCCGAACTGGGTAGGATCTAGTGTCTGCAGGTCCCCAATGTCTTTGTTTATGAGCTCCATGATGATCCTCTCCATAGCCTTGCAGACTAAGCTAGTCAGGCTTATGGGGCGATAGTTTCCAGGGTCCGTAGATGCTCCAACTTTGTGGAGTGGGACCACTGTTGCTGTACGCCATTCTGTGGGCACATATCCTGTAGTGAGGCTGAGATTGTATAGCTGTTTTATTTGAGGGATTAGTTCCTATTGTAGTTCATGTAGGATGCAACCTGGGACACCATCTGGTCCCATGGAAGCAGTGTTTTTTGCTTTGGAGAGGGCAGCCTTCACCTGAGCATCTGAGATGTTTGGGAGGCAGCCCTCTGCCGGGATAGATATTTGCTCTTTTGGGGGGGAGGGGGTGGAGACGTTTGCACTGAACCTGTCTGCCAGGATATTGGCGATGTCTGTGGGTTCAGTGTATTTTTTGTCGTTTAGAATCAACTCAGAACAAGTCTGGGAGTTGCATCCCAGGTTTCTAACATAACTGAAAAAAGCCTTATGATTGTCTTTGGTGTCCTGTGCAATTTTTCTCTCGAAGCTGGCCTTGGAGGATTTTATGAGGGACCGTAATTTTTGCTAGTACTGATCAGAGATGCCTTCCCTATTAGGGATTTTGCTCTATCATGTAGTAGCTTCCTCCTTCTGTTGTACAGTTTATTTATGGCAGGGGTCCACCAGACTGGATACCTGCCTTTGGATGATTGGGTCTTGGTTTTGTTTGGGATAGCATGATCCATGCATTCCTGGAGATGTCCGTAGAATGCATTTATATAGGATTCTGCAGTTTGGGCTGTAGTTTCCACTGGCCCTGGGGCCTTGAAGGATTCCACTTCAGTTATGAGAAGTGAGAAGTTCGCTTTTGAGAAGTTTTTCACTGTGGTTTTCTGGGCTGGGGGTGAGGTCGGGATGTGGACATCCAGTGAAATTAATTTATGGTCTGATCTTACCAATGAGGGATATACTTCTGGTGTGGAGCATAGAGTCCCCATGTTGGTAATGATCAGGTCTAGTATGTTGTCCCCTCTTGTGGGAGTGGTGACTAGTTGTTCCATAGCATTTGAGTTTATAATTTCCAGGAATCTTTGGGCTAAGGTGCTGGGGCTTGAGTAGTGCTTCCAGTCAATGTTTGGGTAGTTGAAGTCACCAAATATAATGGTGTTCGGAGAGATCTTCATGTTCTCCAATGTTTTCAGGAAAGCCGAATGGGATTCCTGACTTTGAGAGGGTGGTCTGTAGGATGCTATAAACTGAAAAGCAGTCTTGCCCACTGTTAGTTGCACATGGATGGTCTCCGATACTTCGTGCAATGCCACTAACCTGGAGGTGTGGATATCCTTGATAAATATGGAAACTCCCCCTCCTTTTGTGGTTCGGTCCGGGTTTTGGGGCCGAAAAGCATGATATGAGGTATAGCCTGGTAGTGCTGGGGTGCTCTCTGGAGCCTTGAACCAGGTTTCTGTCACTGCACAGATATCAATGTTCTCCATACTGAGGAGAGCTTCGAGTGTGTGCATCTTGAGGTTAAGACTTCTGGCGTTTAGCAGCATTACCCTTAGTTTCTTGTTCCTTGTGCTGTCTATGGGGGTGGGTTTGACTTTTGAGCCTTGCCTAAAAAAGGCACTATGGGGGTGGCAAGAGCCTTTGCCAATATCCGAAAGCCCAGTGGTGACAGGTGCAAGCCGTCCCTAGGGAAGCAACGTCGCTTGTCGAGCATGTCATCCCAGGCTGACAGACACTGGATCCCCTTTGAATGACACCAAAATTTTAGCCAATTGTTAAAATCGATCATTTTGTCTTTGTACTGTGGCATCATTCTAGGTGAGGGTAAGATGCTGCTCAAGGTCAGGGTCATACCAGCCTGAGCTACATGATCAGAGAGCTCCTCTATGTCTCTTTTCATGTAGTCCAGGGAGGTACATCTCAGGTCATTCACACCAGCATGTACAATGACTGAGTCATATTTGTATTTGCTTTGGAGTGACCTGAGTGCTTGCATTATGTGGTGGATCCTAGCGCCCGACAGGCAGCTCACTGTGACCTTCTCTTTATTCAGCCTGGTGAGCGGGACGTCAGTGTGTCTGACAATAGAGTCACCTATAACAAGAGTATCAGGTGTGTTATTCAGCCTTAAGGGCTGTGGCTGCTTGGCACACTGACTTTGTGGGTTATGTGTTGTGTGTGTTTTGTTTTGAGGTAGCGTTTGCTTGGATGTCTGCTTTGGAGGTCTCTGTTGCTTAGGTAGATTTTTATTTAGAGCCTCCGAGTATGTTTTTGTGTATTTATGTGTTTGGTTCGCTGATGTGGTGGGACTATGTGATACTGGAATTGTGTTGTGTGAGGTTACCTTCTCCTCCTGACTGGTTACACCAGTTTTGAGATGAGAGAGCTCAGCCTCCAGTTTGGCTAAATAGTTGCATCTCTCACATATATTTGAACCTGTTTGGAGGAGGAGAGGGTTGTCCGTGTACATGAGACAGTTGTAACATTGCCTCAAAATTCCCAGATTCACCAGCTGGACTGGAGAGGAAACCATTGACTGACCTTTGGACATGCTAGAGTAATAGGAAACTGAATTTAAGACAGACCAATAGAGGACAGGGTAATCGTAGAGAGTATAAGAGTAAGTAGTGCTTATGGTTTAATAGTGCTAACTTGTAGGATTACTTAATTGGACCAGTGAAGGGCCTTAGAATGAGAATATGGTGTTTAAATTGAGAGATAGAGCAGTTCTAAGGGAAAAAGTGAAGAGCAGACTTTGTGGAGCCAGGAATAGTTTAAACCCAATTAGGCGCTGCCCATTGTTGCGCTATGCTCAAAAACACGCAAAACCGCGCAAAAGAGGGTTTTAAGAGAGGAAGATGAAGGAGTTTTGGAATTGACCCAAAATGGCCAGTAAAACTACAGTTTCAAGTCAGTAACCACTCCCACAGGGGCAGGCAGGCTACTCAATGTTTTTCACTGCCACTGATCAACAGAGAGACTTTCCTTTAGCCCAAGCAAAAAATGGCCTCACAGAAACTTACAAACAGTTCAAGAACAGCAAGTCTGTAACTGAACTTTTTTAAATCTCAGAAAAGTGGGAAGAAAGCAAGATTTTTTTTTTGTTGTTTTTCAGAGATAGCAGAGGTTAACAAGTATCAGCAAGTTATAACAGTGCAGTAAATGACCCCACACAAGAGTGCTAGGCCAAAGACAGATAAAATGCAAGTTTTGAGAAAAACGATTTTAAAAATAAGTGCAAACAGGAAATTCAGTAAACAGCTCTAGGTTGTGCTCTAAATACAGTTACTAATGCAGAAATCAAATTTAACAAGCCAGACAATGCTCAAAATAGGCGGCTATGCAGAAAAACTTAGCAAATAAACAGAGGAAAAATACTTAAAGTCTCAAAAGTGGCTCCTTTCTTCTCTCAGCGTTTTCTCCTCTTGGTCGGTGCTTCACCAACAGCCAACAAGCCTGAAAAGACGCCAAAACCATGAGGCAACCAGGTTTTAAGAGAGGAAGATGAAGGAGTTTTGGAATTGACCCAGAATGGCCAATAAAACTACAGTTTCAAGTCAGTAACCACTCCCACAGGGGCAGGCAGGCTGCTCAATGTTTTTCACTGCCACTGATCAACAGAGAGACTTTCCTTTAGCCCAAGCAAAAAATGGCCTCACAGAAACTTACAAACAGTTCAAGAACAGCAAGCCTGTAACTGAACTTTTTTAAATCTCAGAAAAATGGGAAAAAAGCAAGATTTTTTTTTTTTTTGTTTTTTCAGAGATAGCAGAGGTTAACAAGTATCAGCAAGTTATAACAGTGCAGTAAATGACCCCACACAAGAGTGCTAGGCCAAAGACAGATAAAATGCAGGTTTTGAGAAAAAAACGATTTTAAAAATAAGTGCAAACAGGAAATTCAGTAAACAGCTCTAGGTTGTGCTCTAAATACAGTTACTAATGCAGAAATTAAATTTAACAAGCCAGAAAAATGCTCAAAATAGGCGGCTATGCAGAAAAACTTAGCAAATAAACAGAGGAAAAATACTTAAAGTCTCAAAAGTGGCTCCTTTCTTCTCTCAGCGTTTTCTCCTCTTGGTGGGTGCTTCACCAACAGCCAACAAGCCTGAAAAGACGCCAAAACCATGAGGCAACCAGGTTTTAAGAGAAGAAGATGAAGGAGTTTTGGAATTGACCCAGAATGGCCAATAAAACTACAGTTTCAAGTCAGTAACCACTCCCACAGGGGCAGGCAGGCTGCTCAATGTTTTCACTGCCATTGATCAACAGAGAGACTTTCCTTTAGCCCAAGCAAAAAATGGCCTCACAGAAACTTACAAACAGTTCAAGAACAGCAAGCCTGTAAATTAACTTTTTTAAATCTCAGAAAAGTGGGAAAAAAGCAAGATTTTTTTTGTTTTTTTTTTTTTTTTTTCAGAGATAGCAGAGGTTAACAAGTATCAGCAAGTTATAACAGTGCAGTAAATGACCCCACACAAGAGTGTTAGGCCAAAGACAGATAAAATGCAAGTTTTGAGAAAAAAATGATTTTAAAAATAAGTGCAAACAGGAAATTCAGTAAACAGCTCTAGGTTGTGCTCTAAATACAGTTACTAATGCAGAAATCAAATTTAACATGTTGTAAATTAAACTGTGAAATTTATATAAAGACAAGTTATTAAAAAAGAGAGATTTTGGAAATACAAAAATCTGAGGTGGTATTCCAGATTCAAAAGCTTTGGGCTTTGGTCATGGAAGTTTAGCTAGTACAGGTTGTGAATTTAATAATTCACAAGAGACACAAACTTTGTGATTAATCTAGGGCACTAGATGTAAGAAAGATTTTAAAAACTTATATTAATAAATAATTCATGAGACACTACTGCATTTGAATATATGAATTTGAAATAAATTGAGTGACTTATGATGTCATATGGAATAGAGATGCTAGTCTATTTTAAATGAACTTTGATAATGTCAGTCATCTCTGAAATGTTTAAAAAGTTATAGCCTTAGATTTTATACTAGAGGTTGTGGGGTGATGATGTGCACCAAGGGTTTGCAGTACTGCTTGTGGCAACTTGGGATATCTACAAAACTGAATTACAAATTGCTGTAGAACATGTGACAGTCTTTTATGGCAGACATGAAGAATAAAGCATCAAGAAGTCTAATTTATTTATTTATCATTTTGTTGATCGGGAAAGTCCGACTAGGACATAGCCAATTTTCAGAGGAGGCCCAGGAAGAAACACTCCAGATGTATGTCTAAGTTTTTCTTATGTACTCTTTGTGAGTATATCACAATGTGAAAGTTAAGTTCCCCCATGCAGTAACTTACTGAGATACTAGCAAAGCAGAAGGGCAATGTAGATCATATCTTACCAGAGTAGAAGAATTTCGAGCTGAGAATCCTAATGAGGCCAGAATGTTATTTCTTCTGGCTTCTGGGAACCTTTCCATCAAACATAATACTGAATACTCATTATTTAGAACAAAGCAGTATCCACAACCTAGAGTTATGTCATTGTCATTGCAATGATATCTACTTATAATGGACACAACAGGCAAACAAATTTTCATTATACTGTGTGATTATTGTAGGCCATCCATTGTGGTTCTGCACTATAGGTTCATTAGGTTCATAGGTGTGTACTAGGCTAACGGCCCTGGAGCCTTTACAAGCCTAGCCCATAGGATTACTCTGGCATTGTGCCAACCGACCTTAGTTTCCAGTGCCTCTGTCGAGAAGAGCCACTGGAGTGATCCCTGGAGTTAGTTTTCTGTTTCCCATCCACTCATCAAGATTTCTCTTGAAGAGGGCCAGTGAGGTGCTCTGTTTGACATGTATGGGAAGTCTATTCCATAGCATGGGCAGTCTCTGGGTTATGAACCTGTCCCTCCAGCACTTTCTGTTGATTGTGGTAATGAGGTTGAGGTCTCTGGAGTGTGTTGTGCGGAGTGATTGTGATTTCTTTAGATGTAGCATTTCTAACAGAGCTGGGTCAAACATGGCTTTATAAGTCAAACAGAGATCCCCTCTAAGTAGGCGATATGAGACAGAGAATAGTTGGAGTTTTTTTAGTCTGCCCATATAGGACAAGTGTTTAAGGCTTAGGATCCTCTTTGTGAGGTACTTTTGTGGCCTCTCCAGTTGTTGCAGGTGTCTAGTGAGGTACATGCTAAATAGGGCATTGTTCTCGATGATTGGCCTAATGAGGGAAGAGTAGAGGGAGACAATGACCTCTTTCTTCCTGGATGCAAAACCTTTAGTAATGAGATGTGCCACATAGAAGGACTTTCTGACCACAGTGGCAGTGTGGTGGTCAAGAGAGGTTGCTGTCAACCTGTGTTCCCAGATCTCTTATAACGCCTTCTGTGTTCAGTGGACTACCATCGATGTGGTAGTTCATGGGAACTGGGTTTTTCCCAAAGGGGATGACGACATATTTTTTGGCATTGAGCTTAAGGCCATTGTTCTGACACCAGTCGTTGGTCTCAGTGAGGCCTTTCTGTAGGATGTCAACATCACTTGGGGAGTTAATAATGGCTCCCAACTTGCAATCGTCTGAGAACTTTGTCAGCCAGAGTCCCTTTGTGTTGAACTGGACTTCTGAGAAGTAGATACCAAACAGGAGAGGACCCAGGACCAATCTCTGTGGGACTCAACTCGTGACTGGTCGGCAGTCTGACTTGGAGTCAGCTACTTTCACACTGTGGGTTCTATCTGTGAGCCAGTTTGCAACCCACCTAGTGATATAGGGGTTGATGCCTAGCTTAGTGAGTTTTTCTATGATTCCTGAGTGGGGAATGGTATCAAAGGCCTTGGCCAGATAATGGTTGGCTGTATGAACCACCTTGCCTTTACCCACAGCTCTAGTGACTGACTCAAAGAAGTTGATAAGTTGAGCAGACATGATCAACCCTTCACAAAACCAAACTGTGGGATCCAGAGTTTGGAGATTCCCTATATCCTTGTTTATTAAGTCCATGATGATGCGTTCCATAGCTTTGCATATCAGACTTGTCAGGCTAATGGGGCAATAGTTCCCAAGGTCTGTAGTCACTCCTCCTTTGTGGAGAGGGATGACTATAGCAGTGTGCCATTCGGTAGTGACAAAGCCTGAGGTAAGGCTGTGATTGAACAGAGCACACAGGTGAGGTGTCAGTTTACTCTGTAGTTCATGTAGAACACAGCCAGGGATATTGTCAGGTCCCATAGAAGCTGTATTCTTGGCCTTAGACAGTGCTGTTTTAACCTGTTCAGCAGTAATACTGGATGCCTGTCAATCTACTGGTGTTGTGATTGGTCCTATTGGGGGGCAGAGAGGGGAAAAGTTGGCACTGATTCTGTCGGACAGTATATTGGCAATATCTGTTGGCTCGGTATAGGAGGTACCATTGTTCAGTAACTCAGAGCAAATCTGGGTATTGGCATGGAGGTTCTTTATATAACTATAGAAGGCCTTGTGGTTGTCTTTACTATCTGCTGCAATTCTGTTTTCATAGCTAGCTTTAGAGGATTTGATGAGGGATCTCAACTTTTTGTTGACGCTGATAAGGGAGTTTCTCAGTCTTGGGGCTTCACCTTATTCTGCATCAGTTTTTTCCTTCTGTTGTAGAATTTGTTTATGGCAGGGGACCACTAGATTGACTTCCTTTTTTTGGAGGAGAGCGTCTTGGTTCTATTGGGTATGGCGAGATCCATGCATTTGTGTACGTGTTCATACAGTGCATTGGTTTATGATTTGGCAATCATGCAACTATTCTCCATTTGCATGGGTGCCGTGAAGTTAGCCACTTCTGTTCTTAGGAGCCCAAAGTTGGCCTTGGAGAAGTTTTTCATGGTGGTTAACTTTGTGGGGGGTGGGGGTGGGAGGGATGTAGATTTCCAAGATGATTAGATTGTGGTCGGATCTAACCTGGGAGGAGTTGACTATTGGTGTAGAGCAACGGTCGCCCATGTTAGTAATGACCAGGTCAAGGATGTTGCTACCTCTAGTGGGGGTAAGAACGAGCTGGTCCAGGGCATTGGAATTAATGAATTCCAGGAAACGTTGGGCAAGTGTATTGGTACACGAGTAGTTTTCCCAGTTAATGGAGGGGTAGTTGAAGTTGCCCAGTATGAGTGTGTTAGGTTGGACCCTAATATTCTCCAGGGTGCTTAGGAACGTGAAGTGAGTGTCTTGGGACATGGTTGGGGACCTATAACAGGCTATGACCTGAATCGCTATCTTAACCAATGTTAGCTTCACCTGAAATATCTCTGATGCTTTATGTTGAGCTACCAGTCTGGAGGTGTGCACATCCTTTATTAGTATGGCAACACCACCAACTTTGGAGTTTTGGTCCAAGTTCTGGGGCCGAAAGGTGTGCAATGAGTTATAGCCTGGTAGTGCAGGGGTGCTTTCTGCTGCCTTGAACCAGGTCTCTGTTACAGCACAAATGTCGATGTTCTCCATTTTAAGGAGTGCTTCGAGTGAGTGCATTTTGAGATTTAGACATCTAGCATTGAGCAGCATGACCCTCAGAATGCATTTGTTTGTAGCTGTTATGGTGGTAATTTGGTCTTTGGAACACTGCCTAAAAAAGACACTATAGGGGTGGCAAGAGCCTTGGCCAGTATCTGGAAGCCCAGGGGTGACAGATGCAGGCCATCTCTGGCAAAGCATCGAGGTCTGTCAATCATGTCATCCCAGGCAGACAGACACTGGATCCCCTTAGAATGACACCAGAAAGATAGCCAATTGTTGAAATCAATCATTTTTTGCTTGTACTGTGGTATCATTCTGGGTGATGGTAGGATGCTGCTCAGGGCTAGGGTCATAACCGCCTGGGCTACATAATGCGAGAACTCCTCCATGTCTCTTTTCATGTAGTCCAGGGAGGTACGTCTTAGGTCATTCACACCCACATGTACAATGACAAAGTCATATTTGTACGTTTTGTTGAGAGACCTGAGTGCGTGCATTATATGGTGGATCCTGGTAACTGACAAGCAGCTGACTGTTACTTTCTCCTTATTTAACCTAGTGAGTGGAACATCAGTGTGCCTCACTATCGAGTCACCTACGACTAGTGTGCTGGGCATGCTGTTTTGCCTTAGAGGCTTTGATTGAGTGGCACACTGTTTAGGAGAATTATGTGTCTTGTGATTAGTGTTGTGGTGGTCGAGTGCATTTCTGCCTTGGAGGCCTCTGCTGTTTGGGTAGATTTTTATTGACAGCTTCTGCAAAGGTGGATGTGTGGTTTGTGTTTTTATGTGAAGGCAGTGCTGGTGTGTGTTCTGGAGGGCTACGTGTTCCATGTGGTGTGGTGCAAGTGTTGACCTTCTCCTCTTGACCAGCTATTTTAGTCTTGACTGGAGAGTGCGTGGCTTCCAATTTGGATATATAAGTGCATCTCTAGCAAGTCTGAGTGTTGGGAGGTAAGAGGAGATTGCTGTTGGTGTACATGAGGCAGTTGCTACATTGCCTCATGACGCCCAAGTTCACCAGGTTAACAAGAGAAAGCACAGGGAACTAACATTTAGACATGCCTGGAGGGGTGGTCATTAATAATAAGTACTGGAGCTGTTTGCTTGTAGAATGTTTAGTACTAGTAACACTTTTGTGTGCTACAATAATTGCTACAAGAAGTCTGGTATGGTAAAGTGCTAGACTATTAAGCTAGTAAAAGTACAGGAGAGGAGAGAACTAGCAGATCTAAGGGAAAAATTGAAGGGCAGACTTTGGCACCTCTCAGAAGCTTACAAACAGTCCTGGATACAGCAAATCTGTATCTGGACTAGACTAGTTACAGGAAAGGTGGGAAACAAGTGCAACATGTGCTTTTAAGCCAGAAAGTTGAAAGAGATGGAAAAACTGCCCAAATGGCCAATAAACTACAAATTGTAGGCCAGAAACCACTCCTCTTGTGGTAGATAGGCTACGTAGTGCTTACCACTCCCACTGATAAGCTAGAAGGCTTCCCTCCAACACAGAAAGGTTTGGGGGGCTCAGAAGCTTACATACAGTCCTGGATACAGCAAATCTGTATCTGGACTAGACTAGTTACAGGAAAGGCAGGAAAAGCACAAATGTGGGCTTTTAGACCAGAAAGTTGAAGGAGATGGAAAAACCTGCCAAAACGGCCAATAAACTACAATTTCTGGGGCAGAAACCACTCCTCTTATGGTAGATAGGCTACCTAGTACTTACCACTCCCACTAACAAGCTAGAAGGCTTCCCTCAGCATAGAAAGGCTTGGGGGGCTCAGAAGCTTACAAACAGTCCTGGATACAGCAAAAATGTATCTGGACTAGACTAGCTACAGGAAAGATGGGAAATAAGTGCAAACATGGGCTTTTAGACCAGAAAGTTGAAAGAGATGTAAAAACTTCCCAAATAGCCAATAAACTACAATTTCTGGGCCAGAAACCACTCTTGTGGTAGATAGGCTACCTAGTGCTTACCACTCCCACTGATAAGCTAGAAGGCTTCCCTCCAACACAGAAAGGCTTGGGGGGGCTCAGAAGCTTACAAACAGTCCTGGATACAGCAAATCTGTAACTGGACTAGACTAGTTACAGGAAAGGTAGGAAACAAGCTTAAAATTATTTTTTTGTTACGGAAAAGCAGCTAAAACAGCACTAAAAACAATTCAAGTGCAGTATAAGCTAGAACACTTGAGTGTGTAGCAGTATTAAAGCAATTTATTCAAACTGTATTCTGAACTGAATTCAATGATTGCTTAATTCAACCCTGAACAGTTAAAAAGTGCCAAAAAATATACTTAGCTGAGAAGCACACTCAGTCAGAACACAAAGTAAAGTGGAAAGGGAGAAAGGAGAAACAGAAGATAATTCAAGGTTGCCTAAGTGGGTTGGCCTACTCAAATGTTCTCTCTGTATTAGGTAGAATGAGCTAATGACACTAGACTGGATAGAGCTGAACAGATGGGACTGGTAGGGGTGTCTGAAATCAAAATATGATCTCACTGTACTCGATTGAGTGAGCAAATGAGATGGACCCAGGAAATGTGTTCAAACACAAATTTACAGGAGAGGCGGGCAATTCCAAAGCCACCAAGATTAATACCACAACAAGAATAGGGAGGGAGGATGGGAAACTAACTGCAGAGAGACAGAGAGATCACAATATTCAATGAAACAAATAAACAGAAAAATAAAATGCAGTACTATCTTATAACACTGCAAGTTTGTACTTATCTCAGCTTATAATAAAGTTGATGTAGGTATAGAACAGCTAACCAAACAGCTCAAATATTTAGCTATTCAGCAGAAATAAATTCAGAGATAAGTGACTAAGACTTATAAGTACAGAGAAACCCTCTAGGTTAAGAGTTCAACACTGAATATCAATGAAGCGAGAATAATAACCCCCACTCATTTACTGCAGAGAGACAGAGAGATCACAGTATTCAGTGAGGCAAATAAATACACAGAAAAATAAAATGCAGTACTATCTTTAACACAATACTCAATGAATAGTATAGTTTGCTTAATACACTAAACCATGTTAAGAAAAGTCCACGTAAAGTACAGAGCATCACAAAATGAATATCCTTATTAGCACATTATTTAAAACCATAATAAATGCCACTTCTTTGCAGATTGCACTCAGAGAATCAGTGTTGTGATTGGTTAAGATCTGCTTTGACTGGGCATGCTGTTGCATCAGTCATTCAGCAGAAAATGGAGTACTCATTGAAAGCACAGCAGGGGAATACCTGTTGTAACAGAGGCCATAGTAGTGGAGATCTACACCAAAAGCAGATGAGTTAAGATATATGCTTATCAGCAGCAACTTGAAGCCTTAATACTATTTGCTGCTCTTCTATTGGCTTTTTCAATGGAGCATTCAGCTGTGTCAAACTTACAGAGCACGTGGAACTTGCAGCTAGGTTTAGTAGCAAGAGGAATACTGAAAATAAATTTACAAAGTGGCTTCAAAGGTAAGGAGAAATGAGAAAAAAAATAGAATGGAGTAGATTTCTTTCTTTTTTAAAACTTTGAACAGGTAGGAACTTGGATATTACTACTGTATACAAGCATCAGTTCCTGCCTGTATATATATATATATATATATATATATATATATATATATATATATATATATATATATATCCAGTTACATATACATATACATTTATTAATGACATATCCCCGTGTTATGGAGTAAATATTTATGAGTTAGCTACAGTTGTAAATGAAGTGTGATATACAGTTCTTTTGGAGAAGTCTTAGTCTGAATACATACCTCAGTGAAGCAAGGCTGCTTTTTGGCATTGTCTCTCTGCTGCTTTTTAGAAACATATCTGAAAAAAATGAATATGTCTGCAGGAGTGCCTTATATTTGCTTTCGAGACTTTTTGTTTTTGGAAGTACAGAAATATAATTCTTAGAGGGGAGATGATGAAGCCCTCTAAAATTCTCCGGTTATACAGGACCTTATCAGAAATCTGGAACCCCTGGATTAATTAATTTGATTTGTCCTCACTCTGAGTCAATTAGCCAAGAAGGACAAATAAGTACAATTCACTGCTTTCTTTTATGTTGTTCAGGAAGAAGCCTTAAAGGTATTTAACTCTTTTATTTACTTTTTATTTTGAAGTTGAAGAAGTAAAATAAGAGAAAACCAAAACAGCACCACCTGGAAAGAAATTAAAGGATTTTTGTGACCTAGGAAGAATTTATCATTAATTCACTACTTCTTTCTATCTTTACAAAGGTACCAGGTCCTACTGTGGCTGTAGAAGCTTACACTGTTGGGCAAAAGAATACAGCCACACAGAATTAATCGAGTTTGTATAATTCATTAATATAAGACAGAATAATTTGTGATGTAAGAAATGATGGAAAAAGGGGCAAGATTTTAAGAAAAACAAACCCAATCTTATCAATACCTGTGGCTGTGTGCAGATCAAGTAGAGTTACTGATGCACAATTACAATAATTATCTGAGGAAAAGGCTTTATGCAAGATAACATGAGTCAAATAGTAAAGCCAACATGAGAAATACAATGATAATGTATTCCAAAGTAATTGATATAAAAAGGAGAGCAACTTGGCAAAACACAGTACCAAAAATACAGACCAGACAAAAATAATGTGAAATTAAAATTCAAGTCTTATGAAATAGGTATGGCTATAAGCAAGAGATGAAGCATTGTCCTGCATTTAATCAATTGTAGAATCTGTACTGGAAAATTACATTTTGTTAAGACGTGTAAGTGAAAGAACTAGATGTATGCAGAAGAAGTTGCATGTTTGTGGCTACTCCAGAAGTAATAAGAATTGACCCTATAAGTTCTGATACAGACACTTATATGTTTAAGTTAGACTCAGAAAGAAATGCTGAAAATGTATAAACTAAATGTTGAACTTATACCATCCAGCAATCTCCAAACCACTGCATACCAAGTAAGTAATCAAAAAATGACAATGGTAAAATAATGTACCAGCTAAGAATTATTTTATTAATAAATAAATCCAAGTGCTTTCATCCCTCAAAAAGGGACTTCATTGGAACAATTTGTTTTGCTGTTACGTTTTTTTTTTTTGGAATTTACACCATGCAAAGGTAACGAATATAATATTTCATCTAAAAATACTTCTGAAGTATTACAGTAAAAATTCTGATCAAAGAACTTGGTGCACATTGTTAATGCATAACAGCCACCAGGTGGGCTTATCAGATCAAAAAGTACTGATATTTCAGTGTAAAAATAAGAAATACAAACTCCTTTTTCAAATTGTAACCCTCTAGTTAACTTTCAAAATATTTTGAGTTGCTTGGCTTTTGAAAGACTAGGAATTGTAAAATAAAATTCACATGCAGAGACCCAATTATAATGATAGTGACAGCCATAGCAATGACGCTTTATGTATAGACAGAATGTTTGTGAGGAGAATTTCATGTGCAGTGAAAACCTGATGTTGTACAAGTAACACATGCTCCTATGAAGTACCGGTAGTTTTCAAAATATCTATCTATATACGTGGGTATATAGCTATACCTTTATATCTAATTGTATCTATATATTTGTCGGTCTGTCTTTCTTTCTATCTATCTATCTTGTCCTCTTTGTTACTTTTTTATTTGCTATTGCAAAAAAAAAACTCACATTAGATAGATAACTACCTAGCCACCAGACTTATAGAAACCACATAAAGCCCTATTCAATAGATAATAGACAAGCTAAGCAAATAGTGTAATTCCTGCAATCCTTTGAAAAGAATGGAAAAGAGTAATTCAAACTAAATACAAGTTAAAAACAATATATGGAATACATGGAGAGGTCTCATATGCATTCAGTATATATTAATCTCAAATTATCCTTTGTAAGAAATAAGTAAGACATTCATTTCTTTTCATGTCTCTAAATTAGTTGGGTGCTGCTTGTTTGGTAGAAAACAGCTGTCTGACATTTCAGCACTGGATCGTATTCTAGTAAATGTTCAACATTTCAGTCCAACCTGAGTACTGTATGGTAAATAAGGTCATGCATGTAAATTCCGATACTTGTCAGCAGTGACAGACCCACAGCCAGTGTGCCTCAGACACTCTGTAGAATGCTCACAGTGCTGTTAATACACTGCTAAACAAATTGAAACTATTAAAAAACAGCTTCCTATCATGACACCCAATACCATGAGTCCTGACACTATTATAAACTTCTAACAAATACACAGCAAATTCCTAAAATTACTATTATACCTTTGAAGTATTTTTGTAGAGGGGCATTGCCTGTTCAGCCTCCTATACCTGAGACATGGAGGACTGTTCCCCCACATGCCTGCTACTTATATATAGTATCTCCAAGAACACTACACCTCAGAGTAAAGTGAATACCATTAGTTACCATAACTCTGGACTGAGGGTGAAATAGTGAACTGGAGCTAACCAGATTCAGATCCAGCTGTTTGGTCTCCCTGTCTCTTATTCTCACCAGGAAGTTAGTTTCAACAGGTAAAGTTCTTGAAATATTTAGGGATGGTTCTTGGTCCTTTCCCTCAGCTTGGCAGCTCACATACATGCAGTGGTGGTAAAATGACTCAGACGATTATGAGCTTGCATATTTAGTCATCTGTTAATGGAAGCCAGAAAGGTCACAGATTAAGGCATTTTGCTTCATCTTTTGCAGTACTGCTTTTCTGTTCTGTGTTCAGGAGAGGGCATACATACATACATACATGCATACAAATTTTCCAGGTGTGGACAATAATGCCCTTCTAGCCTACCCATATACCAAAACATTCATCTCCACAATGTGTCCAAGTTGCTCTTAAAATATCTAAAATAGTACTTGCTTTAATATACTTTGGTAGTCTATTCCAGGCATTAGCTATTCTCTCACAGAGTACTATATGAAACTAAACTGACTGCTAAAAAATGCATTATCATATTCTTTAGTAAATCATTTCCACCAAGGAACTACCACATTGACCACAAAAAACTATGTGCAGCAATGAGGAAAGTGTAGCCAAAAATCACAATAAAAGTTAAGAAAATAAACAAAAAGATAACTGCAAATGTCCAAAGGGTTTGTTAAATCATCCAGTAAAATTTCCAGGCTTCTTCAGAACTAAATAATCCATAAATCTAAGTCTAACAAGCATTCATAGGCCTAAAAAGTATTAAAGTCTTACTCTGCCATAAAAATATTAAATTAAGCCTTCTAGGGCAAATTGTTTTCTCCATATTAAAATTATACATATGTATTATCTGATACAGTTTCCTAAAATGTAAATATTGAAGCTTCCTTGACCATGAATGGAAGAACATAAGTAAAAACCTGAATAACTAAGGGGCTGACAAGACTTTACAACAACACAGGAAAAGTAGGCTTAGCAACTCTAATTCTCAATGCAGAGATGATTTATGGTGGAGTATGACTTTAAGATTTTTTAGGTCTATGAAGGCTGGCTAGGATTTAACTGGACTTAGATTTGTGGGTTATCTAGTTCTGAAGAAATCTGGAAATTTTACTGGATGAAAGCGCTTATCTATCCCTTTGGACACTTTCAATAAACTTTTTTTTTTTATCTTTTGGACAAGGATGAATATTGTTTTAGGTCGATGGGGAGGTTGTGATGTTTGGCTCTGTTTTTCTCATTGTTGCACATAGTTTTTTGGTTACTGGTTGCATCCATGTGCAATCACTCCTGGTCCTGGCTTTCTCTAGTAATTAACATATTGACAATACATCTCTAAGAGATGACCCAGTTGATCGGGTTTAGGAACTTATGTGGTCAGTGACCTAACTTTTGGCTAATATGTGTCCATTTTCATAAGAAAGTCCTTTGATATTGCACAGCTTATAAACAAAGGTATTTTGTCTAGATTTAAGGATGCCATTGTCCCCCTTTACTCAGGCCACATTAGCCCAATCATTGAGTATAATGTCCCCTTTGGCATGTATCTGTCCAGGCATGTCTTACAACTGACACACCCATAGAGCTACATTTCTAAAAGGATAATAGGCCTAAACAACATGCTCTACATGGACTGGCTGACAGTCCTGTCACTACACTCGGTATCCTTGAGACCGCTAAGAGGTGACTTGTGTCTGGCATAAAAAGCATTCTCTGACTCAGTACCGATTAATTTATTGCACATCAACAAATCTAATGACATCAGAAATACTCGGTCTTGGGATCGAATCTTCTTCTGCAGTATCAACATAACAGTTTAGAGGGACAGGATTGCAGAAGATACCACTGGTCTGGAACAAGCTCCCCATCTACCTAAAACAATACTCATCCTTGTCCATATTCAAGCACAACCTGTATCTATGGATGGAAAACAGCGGTTTTACCCCAGAACTACTAATAGGCAGCTCTAAAATGCTTTATCCCATGTATGGGTCTCCTCAAATTGTTTATGGAATGATACCAGTTAATCTCATTAGGCATAATAAGATCATAGGATCATAGGAGATTACTAGGCTAATGGCCAAGAGTTTATCCCCCCAAAAAAAACTTCAGTCAGTGCCTGTCCCCCCTGTCAATGAGAGACACAGGTGGAACCCCTGGGACAAATTTGTGGTTGCCCTTCCACTCAAGTTTGTGCTTGAAGAGGGTCAGCGATGTACTTTGTTTGACTTGTATGGGGAGTCTTTTCCAGAGATGGGGCAGCCTCTGAAAGACAAACCTGTCTCTCCAGCAGGTTTTGTTAATGTCACATATTAGATTTAAGCCTTTTAATTGGGTACTACGCAAGGACTTAGACTTACGGATATGGAGCATCTGTAGTAGAGCAAGGTCTGACATTGTCTTGTAGGTGAGACACAGGTCACCTCTGAGCAATCTGTATGATACAGAGTCGAGTGATAGTGATATGAGCCTGTCCACATAGGACAGATGTTGTAGACCATGGATTCTGTTAGTGAGGTATTTCTGTGGCCTTTCCAGTTGGTGCAGGTGTTTGGAGAGGTACATACCAAACAGGGTGTTGGCCACAAGGGCAGCCAGCCTAGTACTTACCTATGAACATATGAACCTGTATCTCCTACCTGAAGCATTCTTAGAGATAATTATCTCTAAATGTCCTATAGACATACATAAGGTCTCCTCTTAAATACCTGTATGAGCTACTGTAACATTCCAGGTATTTTAATCTTTCATAATAGCATAAACTTTCACATCCATGGATGCTCTTGGTATGTTTCCATTGTTCATGCTCCAATTTACTTATTTTAGTCTTCTTATAAGGTTTCCATGTTATTATTCCATACACTAGATTGGGTGGGATGTATCTTACAAACAATGATTCCATCATTTCTGATATCCTAGACTTTATATGTCTTTTTATACAGCCTATAGCTGTATAACTATCATTAGCCAATTGGTTGAAATGATCAGAAAAACTCAAATGTGGGTCTACCCATATGCTCAGGCACAGTTTCAGTCAGTGTGCTGTATGAAATAATCACCCTTCAGTCTATGTCCCCCAAATTTCAAATGCTTGGTTTTCAATGTATTTATCAATCTTTTATTCTTTCCTGCCAAAAATGGTCAATTTAGTCAAGTCTTTATCAGGCATGTCATATCTGTAACAGATGTAATCAGTTTTCCCATTTTCAGGTCATCTGCATACTACAGACTGTAGAATACCTCAGGGGGAAAAGTAGTCTACAGTTTTGGTGTTATCATCAAAGATGTAATAATCACAGCTCTTATAACAATCTTTAATCCCTGTCATAACACCTCCACCTGATTTTTGTTAGCATGTCTGTTACAGAAAAAGATATACCCTGACAGAATTGGTTTACAATCATTTTTCTTTAACTTAGTTTCACAAACCATAACAATATCAATCTTATATGAATGCATCAAATTTTCCAATAAAAATGTTATTATTAGTGTTCTTTACATTAATAACCAGAACAGATAAATCGCACATTGTTATCTGTCAAGTATTAAATTTCTGACAAAATTCCTGTCTTGTGTTAGTTGGAGTGAAATATATCTGCAAAAATTCTCTTGTCTATTTTTGACAAATGGACTCTATTCAGTCTAAATATATGTGTGCCCCAAATTATTTAAAAAATGGGCTATTGTAATGTAGGTGTTCAGCCATATATATTTTCATTCATGCTTACCTGTTGGTCCTTTCTGTATGTGATTTATGAAAAATACATCCTAGCAACTGTTACTGGCTATGTTTTATAAGAGGTCTGTAAGTTCCCTATTAATAGTCAGTAACTTCTTAATAAGAGATCATTTGAACTAACATGAATAAAAACAACTCTATACTTCCTTAAATCAGGGAGTCTAAGATCCTGCTTGCATACTGTATTGTTGCTTCTGGCAAGCACAACACTATTTGATGTTTATTACCCTCACTGCTAATGTGAGTATCAGTTCCTTTAATACTTGAATCTCCATTTACTAATGGATCATTCCTGACCAGATCTGAGGAATCCTCCACCTCTAATTCAGTAATGTCTGCTATTTCAATTGTTGCAAAAGAATAATTTTCATCACCATTAGTCTTACTAATATCACTGTTTTCACCAAAAATCTGTTGCCAAAGAGAAAAATGGAGATTCAGCTTTCTGGAAGAAAAAAGGGGCCAATGTGGGAGTGGGTCACAATTTCTCTTGAATAGTCATTCATACAGTTTTCATCTTAGCTGTCTCTATACTTCCACAGCTTGAATCATATTGCCAAATTCAGTCTTTCTTTTCTTTTTAGTTACAGTAATGGTGCTAATCCTCCCAAGTACTGTTTAGATTTTCCCTTTTAACCTGCTCTTTGCCTCAGTTTTCTACCATCTCCGCCATTTTTTAGACTAAATGTTTTATGATTGAACAATGTTATCATTCCCTGTAAACTATGTATTACATATTAAATCAGTGTTCTTTTGTTCATTATATTTTACCTTTGCATAATAGGTGTTAGTTACTTTCTTTTTCTTCCTAGTCATGTGTTACGAACTTCTTCCTTTCTTTCTTTTTGTATTTTCTTCTACATGGTATGAATCCTCAGATTGCTGTATACTTGCATCCTGAATTCCAAAGCTGTCATATATGTTACCATGTTTAAAACTGGTCCAGTGATCTTTATTAGCACAGGGCACTTCCTTTCCTAAATGTGTTCTTATAGGTTCATAGGTGTTTACTAGGCTAATGACCACAAGGGCCTTTTTAAGCCTAGGCATGCATCCCAAACATCTGACAAGTTCTGGTGCCCTTGATAAGTGTAAAGAGGGGCTAGGGAGATGAAACATTTACTAGCAGGGGCCTGGGAGATGAACTATTTGCAGGTTGCCTGTGTCCATTAGAGACATAGATACCAAGCCAGGGATGAATTTCCTATTCCCCATCCAATTGTACAAGTTACACTTGAATTGGGTTAAGGATGAACTCTGCTTCACATAGATGGGAAGCCTGTTCAGAGGCAGGGTAG
Organism: Protopterus annectens; assembly: GCF_019279795.1. Lineage (NCBI taxonomy): Eukaryota > Metazoa > Chordata > Ceratodontiformes > Protopteridae > Protopterus > Protopterus annectens. The sequence continues at coordinate 395,456,987 of NC_056738.1, read as the reverse complement.
TCTCTGGGATACATACCTGTCTCTTCAGCAGGTCCTATTTATATCACAGGCAAGGTTTAAGGCTTTAGAATGGGTAATTTGGGTGCTGTTTGTTATGCTGATGTGCAGGAAGTCTATCAGGGTGGGGTATGACAATGCACTGTATGCCAGGCATAGATGTCCCCTCAACAACAGTAGAGACAGAATACAGGGATAGGACCTTGAGATGGTCTGCATAGGACATTTTACTTATTCCCTGCATTCTTTTAGTGAAGAATCAATGTGGATGTTCCATTTGTTGGATATGCTTGGTTAGGTACATACCAAAGGGGGCACTGTACACAATGATAGGTCTTCTGAATGCTGAACACACTGGAACAATGACTTCTTTGAACCTAGATGCCACACCTTTGTTTATAAGTTGAGCTACATAGAATGATTTCCTCACTACTGTAGACCCGTAATGGTCAAAGGCTAGATTACTATGTGTGTCCCCAAGTCCCTGACTACAGGGTCAACACTAAGGGGTGTGTTGTCAATGTGATAGTTACCAGGGGTGGATGACTTCCTGAAGGATACTATTATGCATTTCTTGGCATTTAGTTTTAGTCCATGGCTCACCAGTTGTTCGTCTGTGTCAGCCTTTCCTGGAGAACATTTGTGTCTGTGTGGGATTCAGTGACACCTCCTAATTTGCAATCACCTGCAAATTTAGTCAGCTAAAGATCATTAACATTGAACTTGATTTCAGAGAAGTAAATGCCAAAAAGGAGTGGTCCAAGGACTGATTCCTGAGGGATTCCATTTGTGATTGGCCTTTTTGTAGAGGTGGACTCCCCAATTTTAACTTCCTGGTTCCTGTCTGTGAGCCAGTTGGCTATCCACTGGGTGGCATACAGGTTTCTACCTAACCTCTTGAGTTTGTGTATGATGCTTGAGTGGGGTATTGTGTCAAAAACCTTGGCCAGGTCAAGGTAGGCAGTGTGAACCATTTTGCCCTTATCCATTGCTTTGGGGACCTTCTCAAAGAAGTTCACCAGGTTGAGTAGACATGACCTGCCCTTGATGAAACAAAACTGGGTTTGGTCCAGTGTCTGGAGATTTACTATATCATTATTGATCATTTCCATGATAATTCTTTCCATGGCTTTGCATATAAGACTAGTGAGACTCGTGAGTCTGTAGTTTCCAGGGTCTGTAACTGGCCCACATTTGTGCAGAGGGATGACTGTTGCTGTTCTCCATTCAAGAGGCATGAAGCTTGTTTGGAGGCTACAGTTAAATAGCAATTCCAGGGGGCCTGATAGGTCATGTTTCATGCTATTTAGAAGGAATCCTGGGATGTTGTCTGGACCCATTGGTGTAGTTACATCTGTACTTTGCCTAATATTATTTATCTCATCAGCCCAGTCATTAATATATGCAACAAAAGTTTTCCAAGTGGCTCCTTGTGCACAAATATTATTATTTTAGTAAGTTTAGATTTTCTCTCAGTAAGCTGCGGTGGTACAGCAGTAGCATTGTTGCCTCACAGCAAGAGGTTCTTCTGTTCGATTCTCTGCTGGAGTGCCTTCTGTGTGGAGTCTGCATGTCCTCCCCGCGGTTGAGTGGCCTCCGAAAGACATGCGCGAATGGGCGTGCCTCCGCTGAAGGTTGGGGCATCGGGCTGGCAACTCAGCACCATAAAAATCTACTGCCAATCATTAGCGGACCAGAGTTCCACTGTGGTGACCCCTAACCGGGAAAAGCCGAAAAGACAAACAAGATTTGCTTTCAGTAACAGTAAGCAAATCATTCATTCTTTGATGTGAGATAAAAACTCTCCAGTGTTAACATGTGTTGCTTTTATATATACACAGTATTTAATACACTGGACAAGAAACATTTGCTTCCGAAAATCAAAATGGCATACTCATTTAAGGAATCCATTCTCATCTACAGCAGTTAAAAGTTAAGATTCAACGAAATAACAATATGCTCATGTTTGCTAACCCAGTATTTTCTACTACCCATAGATATGTTCTATACCAGGCATTAGTGTGTCTTCTGAAACCCAGGAGTTATTAGTGGGCACCTTCAATTTTTTTGTATGAAAAGGGAATTAAATTGGCAGCAGGGCAGTTGCCAAGCTGATGCTGTTGCTAAGGCTGAGCTCACTTTCTGATAGCTCCCTTAATTGTTCTAAGCCAGTTACAGCTGTGGTTTTTAATGCTCTGTCTTGGAATGCTTCTAAAGTTTACAGCGCATGCTAAAATCTGAGTTTTCAAGAGTTTGTCTTAACTCTTTTAAGAAAATCATCAATGTTTTACTATGTTTGACATATAATATGCATGCAAGTATAAATTCTGTTGTACTTTTCTTTCTTTATGTGGTGACATTGTTTTCGGAAATGGAGTATAATGAGTTCTTGCTTGTTTGAGCTTTTCTACTTATATAGACTCACCAATGGATGACATCTCAGTCAGTGGTGTTTCCCAAGGATCTGATTTTTCATAAAGCACTGCTAATAAATGAAAATGTTCCCAAGTATCACTATACGTTACATGGGCATACATACATGCATACATCAGTGATTGGAAAGCTGTGTGTACGAGCAGTCATGCACAACAAAAGTGTTGAAACCTTAAGATGTTTTATCTGCTTTGTCTGTGGGTAATTCCTCATAAACAAATATAATAGGGTATGTGTAAAACTTATAAAATGTTGCTTTCAAAAGGAAAAAAAGCAGTTTAGCCCTTGAACTTATGTCAGTGATTTCTGCATCACTGCAGTGGGTATTTGACTAAGGTAAATACAGTCTGATAGCAAATGAAGACTGACTGACACACACAGTTTGCATATGTTCCTACCTACTGGCTAAGCTGTTGATCATAGTTAAACAATAAGGTATCACCCCCAGCTGTCATAACAGTTACATTAAGTATCATCCTTGCATTCTTAGTATATTTTGATTAAACAATCTCATTAAGAAGACTTGATATCTGCCACCCTTTCTTTGAAAAAAAAAATCTTGTTTGAATCTCTTCTGAGGCATCTACCTTACATGTTCATAGTGTATTATATTACACTATATTAATATTATATTATATTGTTCTTATGATTCTCTTTTTTGAAATGGTATTATTTGAATTTTATGGATTACCTTGTGCTACTAAATGCCTTTGTCATAGTTTCCTATGCCTTTTTTTTCTTCAAGACTATACACAATCTCTATTTATTTGGATACTGCTGAATAATCTGAAAAAAAAGTGTTTGCTGTCTTTATCAGTCCTGCCTCTAGCCTTTCTGTATATTTTCATAGCATATAATGCTTCTCTAAAGGTTCCCCACTGCAAAAGAACACCAAGTGAAGCAAAATGCAAAAAAAGGCAAGTGTGTGTGTTTGGATGGGGGTGAGGGTCTTGGAAAATGTATTACACTGTAGTGAATATCACTGGCAAATATTATTAAGCTGTAATAGAAAGCCAGGCTAAATTGCAATATATATTTGAAGTGTTAATTAAAAATAAAAGGTGTTGAAACATAGTTTGATTTCTTAATATGTATTTTAATGTGTATGAATCATATGACTTTAATTATATATTTGTAATCATTTCATTGAAGGTTTGAGTCATGTGGTTTGCAGTGTATTTTTTTCATAAGGCATTGGTTTTAGCCTTCATTAGTGTGAAGTTCCAGGCATGAGGAGCAAAACTACTTACTTGTTGTTTTCAGAGTAAAATATTGTACTAATGAAAGAAGTTCCCTATTGCCATTTTCCAGATTTTCTTTATATTTGTTGAAAAATAAATGTCTGGACATACACATGATACTCTTGAAGGAATACCAATGGAAGATAATATTAGAGACTAATAAATAAGTGGCAGGCGTGCTTACAAAATCACTTAAACCTAACACTGCTCTTAAAATGTATACATTGTAAGCATTTATTTTATTTTTCGTTCCTACCATAGGTGTCTTCCATGGACATGTCTCAGAAACCCTTCAATAGCCTTCAGAACTTTCCAGCTTTCCTCTACGTTCTGGAGCTCTGCAGGTAGGAAAATCTATGTATAAACATCTGGAGAGTGGGCAGAGAGGAGATCAGTATATGTCTTGGTATGGAGGGATTCTGAGAATTGCATGTGGCTTTTTGTTATGTCTACCCATTGTCCCACCCAATAACTCTACATTGCATCATACACATGTTGCTGGGTTGGAGTCCTCAGCCTCCACAGACAACTTTTTGTCTTTTGGCTGCAAGAACAGTGCCTGTCCTCAAGACTTGTGAGCCAGCAGAAAATGCCACTCTTTTTCCCCCAGCCATCTCCTCAAGGATTAGGATTACTAATCAAATCCAAGTCACTTAGGTCACACTCGGGGCTCTATCACACTGCAATACAGAAACAGCATTGATTTTTGTTGTGTATGCTGTCAGTTATTTAGTAAATAGAGTTTCAGAGAAAGAAAGAAAAATGTGTGCATTGATCCTACACTTTAGTGCTTTATTTAGTCAAATAAAGTGGTTTTAGCACAAAAATTGTATTATAATGCCCAATAAATCCTGCAATAAAAGCTTGTGTTTAGCTTGAGTTTATATCTTTTTCAGTGTTTATTATATCTGATCTGTCAATGTTAACTGTAACTTTATATCTAACTGTATATTACACTTGACTCTGCACATTTTGGTATTAGTTCTGTTAGTCCAATGCTGTTATTTTGGCCCTGTAAAGCAACTGACTCCTATCTTATGGGCACCCTATAATGGCCTCTTTTATGCTCCTTTCATCACTTTGAGGCATGCTCTGTATCCTACCTTAGTCTCTTTTAACACTCTCTAGGCTTACCATTTACCATTCACTGTAACGCATTATCACCCTGGCCACTTGGGTTACAGGGATTTATTTGTTACAACACTGTTTACCTATTTTACCCTTTGTGTAGGACATTTTATATCCACAGGAATAATTAAATATTATAGCTTGTGCTGGAAAAAAAAAAGAAAAAGAAGTTGTCACTAAGATTAACTACAATTTCCCTAAGTCTTTTAAAGCATATATGCCACTGATTTCCCCTTTCCAGTCCTTTACAATACTTGGTCCTAGAGTCTTTAATTTTGTTACCTTACCTCCACATAACTGTTTTTTTTTCGTTTAGATTGTACTGCTTCTTGGTATTGCATGCATTGTTATCAAGCCATCTGTCTTTTTCTCTTTGCTGTTTTTTTCTGAGGCACCACTAGCTTCTTTGTAACATCTTCCATCTTATCTTAACTCTTTTTATTGTCATTATTATCCTTTTACTTCCTTGACAAGTTTTATTTTTTTTCTGTAGTGTGCTGCCTGGATGATTCCAGCTGCAGGTGCTTGTTGTTGCATGGCCTCCTAAATTACCTTTGGATGGTATGGCGGTGCAGCAGTTAGCATTGTCGCCTTACAGCAAGAGGTTCTTCAGTTTGATTCTTGGCTGGGCTGCCTTCTGTGCAGAGTCTGCATGTCCTCCCTGCATTTTGTGTGGGTTTCCTCTGGGTGCTCTGGTTTCCTCCTACATTTCAAAGACATGCATCTGAAGTGTTTCTCCCCGGGCTTCTGCTGAAAATGGGCACTGTCCCAGTGAGACTTTCCAGGTAAACAAATGTTAAATAAATATTACAACTCACAGAACTGTGATGCTATTTTAACCCAGAACTGTGATTCTATTTTGTCTTTATTCACTGATTTACCATCTATTCCCCCTTTAGGCTGCTATCTTTTCTTCACTACCATCATACTTCACAATTTGTGTTCAGTTTGTGTTCAACAAAATCTTGAAACAAGACATGATAAGTGGGCAGACTTTCTAATAGGTTATCCATCTTTATGCACAAAAATAGGTGGAATTAATTGCAGTCATGTTTACTGCTTGTACACTACAGACATTTACTAATAATGATGAATGTATGCTTTGACATGTCACTGAGCAGTAGGAAAGCTGCATTCTTCTTGTAAAGCAAACATTTTTTTAGAATAAATTGTGTACTGTATTTCTATCGTGTGACATTTGAAAGTCTTGATTATTATATTTCTTCTTTGTAACACCTCATAACTAGTATTTTTACTAACTGCTTTGTGCTGCTAGATATATGTTCTCCCTCCTTTTGTTTCTTTGAATCCTCTGAAATGCATCTACTTCCTGAGTTATTTGTTGGTCATACTTTCTGCAAAAATCTGCATACTTTTAGGTCTTAAGCCAGATGCTGTACAATGTCATTATACTGCAAGTCCATCTTGAATTGTTCTGCTACATATATTAACTGCATGCAGCTGTAATTTTTCTTTTTGCGCAGTCCATCATGTAGAATTTTATCCATTGGATTTTGTTCTAATAAGCTAGCATGTAACTTAGCTTGGGATGTAGCACTGCCCTAGCTCTGTCATTGTCCTGGCACTATCAGAAAACTGCTCATCAGGAAAGTCTCCTGAGCAGCTGTTGCTTATTTCTCTTACCAGTTTTAAGTGCAGCAGTTTTTAGTTCTGACCCTCTTCCCTCTGTCAGCCTTAGTTTTGTGAGCCACTGATGTTCCTCTACTCCACCTTCATGTCTCACAACCACGGAGTCTCATGACCATTCTCACCTTGCCAGTAATCTCCCCAGGCAGCACCTCCTTTCTTCAGGAAGGCCTTACCAGTCAATCCTGAATTAAACTTTTGGATACTCATTCAGACACCTAGTTTAAATTTTAAAGGAGGACAGTGAGTTGCACTGCTTTCATGCAGGCAAAGTTTATTCCAGATGTTTGGGACACTGCTTTCATGTAGGCAAAGTTTATTCCAGATGTTTGGGAAGTGCTTTATTTATTTATTGGTGAAGATTTAAGTGCCTGGTTCTACTACTGGTGGAGATACTGGAACTGCAGAGAAACAGGAGGTCCTGGATAATTGGGTCTGTAATGGTGTGGTAAACAAGACAGAGATCTTCCCTCAGAAGTCTGTAAGACACTGATTAAAGAGACAGACCTTCCAGCATCTCTTGGTAGTTCAGAGACTTTAGGACTGCAATCTTTTTGGTTAGGAACCTTTTGAGTGTTTCTGTTTGTTTGACATGTTTAGTGAGCTACATTCCAAAAAATTTCTTGACAACCATTGTTGCATAATGGACAAAAGAGATTGTGCTATCGACCCACGTACCTAAGCCTAGCATTGCCACCCATCCGTTTTTTTTTCTGGACTATCCAGAAATCAAACTGATTGCCTGGTAGTCAAGAAAACACTCTATAAACTCCAGTATTCTGTTTCAAAAAAGAAACAAGACTTTTAGAGTTTGCTAAGCCTGTGAACTTACTATGCTTGTTTTACAAAAAGCATAGTAAATCCACAGGAAAAAGGTATCACGAATGGAAAAAAGAGGGTGTTTCCCCTCGCCTGATGTGACAATGATGTCATGAAATGGGCAGAAAGTAGATGGGTATGGGCAGGGTTGTGGGGTGCAAGGGGTGGGGCCTAAGTCTGGTTTTAGCCACACTGAAAGGTGGCAACCCTACCTAAGCCCCTAACTACATTTTCATTTTGCAGAGGTGTGTTGTCTAGGCAGTGTGATGATAGGAGGAGATGATGGTAAAACACGTTTTATCATTTACTTTGAGCCCATTTTTAGAATTTACTAGGGCAAGTTTATTCTGGAAGGTTTAGGCATCACTGGGTGACTTAACAAGAACCTTCAGTTTGCAATCATATCCAGACTTTGTTAGCCAGAGGTCTTGGCTCTGTGCTTGGAGATCTGAGAAGTAATTACTGAAAAGAAGATATCCCAGCATTAAGCCATGGGGGACACCACTGGTCACTTTCATACTTTCTGATGAGGCACCCGCAACTCACCCTGTGGGGTTTCTGGCTCATAGGTTTGTAGGTGAATACTAGATTATCAGTCTGCAGACTATTACAAGCCTAGCCACTAACCAGAGGTTACAATTAAACCATGTACCTTGTATCATTGATATAAGACCTTAACCATTATGCTAACTCTGCCCCAAGTTGACCCTGACATGATTCAAACATGCAGCCTTTTATTCTGGAGTCAGATGCACTGCTGTTGCACCACAAGGTCTGGGTATATATTTGTTAACTGGGTAAGCCCACTGGGCACTAATGTGCTTTTTCAGGGATGACACAGTCAAGTCAAAGTCAAAAGTCAAAAATCAAAAGTAACTTTATTGTAACTCAGACCATACACAAGTGCCAACAACAACAGTGACCGAGCCAGCTGAAGGCACAAAAAGCATAGAAGTATCATCAGCCAAACATGATTTATGGACTACAGCAATCCACTTCATCCACACTGCTACCAAATCCCTCTCCAACACCAGCAACAATCCAAAGTCCAATCCAGTCTTCTGGCACCACAGATTTAAGCCAATTTAACCAACAATTGACAACAAGTCAGGCTCTTTGCTACCTGCATTCAGTGCAACTGCTGCTACAGGCCCGAACAGTCACAACTAGTTCATCGATCTCCCAGAGATTTTCACCATCCACATCATCACAACATCATCAGCAGCAGCAGCGTCCCCAATCCAGTCTGGATTCCCTATGACCCAGCTATTCAGTCCTTTTAATCCTTGTTCCAACTATTCAGTCCTTTTAATTCTTTTTTAATACTTAAAAATCATGCCCGGTGACAAGAGGTTTCCACCTCCGTAACTTGTCACTGAAGGCCCAACTTCCATGATTAGTTTAATGATCGCAAGAAGACACCACAGACATTAGAGACATCAGGGTTTCAACTGCACATTCAGCAACGGACTACTGATTGACAATTTCTAAACTACTAAATTTCAAAACATAAAACTACACAAATGCACCTTGGGAGCTGGAGATGCTGCTGCCACACAAGGTGCCACCATCTTCCTTCGTCTCCACAGGACACAGGAACACTATCTTGCTATGACTTGCTCAGAGTCACACAGTAGGCAAATGGAAGTGGAAAGAATCAAACACTGTACTCTTGACTACAGGAAGCAGCTGATTAACAGCTCAGAGCTTTAATGCATTGTGCTAGTTGCCAGATAATACTCCTTCCCTTCCATGTATAAGAATAGAAGCTACAAGCCTTAGCCCCTGTACTACAGAGCCAGTTTGCTATCCATCTTACTATAAATGGACTGATTTTTAAAGCATTTAGCTTTCGTATGATGCCAGCAATGACATCAAAGGCATTAGACAGGTCAAGATTAGTCATGTGCATTATCTGACCACCATCTACAGCCTTCATAACCATTTCAAAAAAATTGACTGCATCACATAGACAGGATCTACCTTTCACAAAACAAAACCATTGGTTGTCAAGTCTAGCAAGGTTCTTGATATCATAGTTTATGAGGTCAGTTATAATACTTTTCATGGTTTTTGCAGATGAGGCTTGTAATGGTGACAGTATGTAATTACCTGGGTTGGTTGTAAGGCCATCCTTATAGAGTGACATCACCACTGTTGTGCACCATTCATAAGGGACAAAGCCAGTAGCTAATCTTAAGTTAAACAGTATAAGGAGTGTGTCTGCAAAGACATGTTTAACACTATTAATTAAGCAACCAGGTTAATTGCTAGGTGACACAGAGAAAGTATTTTTGGTTTTGGTTAGCACTTTCAGTAAATAATCATTAGAGATAATTAGGGGAGTAAGGGATTCAGATACTTCGGGACTTTGAAACAATGTCTCAAGGTTGGAGTTGGCCCTAAATTTGTGTGCAAGGATATTGGCAATGCCAGTTGGGTTGGAATAAGAGGCCTCATTATGAATAAGTTCTGTGCAATGTAGGGTGTTTCTTTTTGACAGGGAAATAAAGTCAAACAGGATTTTTAATGGCAGCAGCAGCTTCCCCAGGGATGGGTACAAGATTCTGGTTAAGCATGGGCACCTTCCCTGCCACTTCTCCCAACACTGACAAAAATGCTTGCCCCTTGCCCACTCAGGGGATTCCAACTACCACAGAGGATGTGGCTAGCCCTGGGGCTATAGTGGCTGTTTGGGCAACAGCAGCTGCTTATTAGATATACTCTGTCAATAAGTTGCCATTTTTGTCATTGTCTTTGACTTTCTATGCATTTGTATTTCTCTTTGTATCTCCTTTATCCCCTATTCCTTTTAAACATGCCCATTATCTTCCCTTGTACAAAGCCACGGTGGTACAGCGGTAGCGTTGTTGCCTCACAGCAAGAGGTTCTCCTGTTTGATTCACGGCTGGAGTGCCTTCTGTGTGGAGTCTGCATGTCCTCCCCACGGTCGAGTGGCCTCCGAAAAACATGCGTGAATGGGCGTGCCTTCACTGAAGGTTGGGCGTCGGGCTGGCAACTTGGCACCATAAAAAAAATCTACTGCCAATCATTAGTGGACCGGAGTTCCGCTGTGGCGACCCCTAACCGGGAAAAGCCGAAAAGACAAACATTATCTTCCGTTGTACCATAGGTCTCTCATAATCACCTTCCGCTGCCCTAGTGCTTGTGCTGTTAGATAATCAAACCACATACTGCACTTCTTTGTCTCTTCATTTTGATCTGATGTTCAGGGATTTTATACACTATCACTGCTTTTACAGTCCCAGTGGTAATTACTTAAGCATATAGCTTTCCATTCATTACCTTCTCCCCACTGCCTTCATTGGATACATCCTTGATATATCAGTATAAATTATGGTCACTAACAAGTAACCTTTAGTTCAGAATCCAGCATTCCACTGTCTTAACACTGAGACATCACAGACACCGAGTCTTGTCTTCCCTCATATTCATAGGCTTTAATTCCTCCTTTGAAGTCAGTGGTCATGCTTCAGCTAAATCTGCTGTGTCATACTATGCATTTTAACACCTGACAGCACCTCTAGGGTTACACTACTTATGTGCCATGGGACAGCTTTAGGAACTATTCTGTGGACTCACATTTCCTGAATTTATTGTTGTTCGCTTGCCTGAGCTCTAGTAATTCTACATCACTGCTAAAGCTTCTGCAGTCTTCTTCTTAGTGTCTAACTCCTGAACTATTTCATTTATTTTATGTACTTATCTCAGTTAATGCTAGCCTAAACATTACAGAGGCCTCATACATTTTTAAACTCTCTTAAAATTTCGTTCTTCTAAGAAATGCTTTTATCACATCTGATCTGTTTTAAGCTGTTGCTTTGTTACTAGCATTGATTTGCAGCTTTCTACTTCACGTGCATGTAAATTAGTCTGCTGCAGTGCTTGGATTTCTGGTGCCCTCCTGTTTTTCACTGGCAATCAGACAGCTCTCATCAAAATGCTAGGTTAATCTTCAGATTTACAAGCAATTTGACCATTACTTCAAACTGTACCTGCAATTGTTTCATATACATAGGAGCTGAGACTCACTAGCACTTATTTATATCAACCTATTTCTGCCTAGCAACAGCAAAGGGATTTGCTAATGTCATGGCCACTGTCTTACTGATTGGCTGATTCTAGAAAATCCTGATCAATGGCAAGCAGGATAGTAAAGTAAACTGATGATAGTTTCAGCATTTCTTCTCAAACATGAACCCACAGGGCATGTCTATCTCTAGTATGTCTTGTCTGACACAAGTTCTGCTTTACTGCTGCTTGCTAGGCCTAGAGTTCTGGATTGCTCAAATTTAAGTATCTCTGGACTTTTTGCACATTTGCTAAGATTACAGATACCTGGAGGAAACATTACCTACTAGACTGTATTTACTTCTCTCAGATTTATCTGTTCTCTCATTTTATTCATATGGACAGCTCAGTTCTGTGTGCTCAGTTTATACATTTGTTTTGTACTTAACAGCTGCATAACTTTCGTACATGCATATGTGGCATACAGCTCTGCTAAATCAGGATTCTTTGTGGTTGTATTTTCCCAATTTTTTGTTATGATTTTAAGTATAGAAGGGTCCATTCAGTTATTACTAAAGATTCTCTGTAAGCTTTGTTGTATCTACATATCTTTTGTACCATTATGGTGGCTTAATGACTTTAATTAGTGAGTAATCATTTCTTATTCTATACCTTATTATAGAAGGAAAACAAAAAGTCAACATTTATTAACTTATCCGAAAATAAAGTATATGTGAGGTAATAATGTTGGTTAAATTAAAAAAAGAAAAAAAAAATAGACCAAAGAGCTGTTTTATGGAAACACAATGGACTGTCACGAGAGTAAGATGTTTTTTGTTTTATTTCTCTTGTTGAAACTAAGCTTCTAGCACATCTCTATGGAGCTTTATATATCCAAAATGTGTCATCATGCTAGATGATTTCAAATAACAGTGACTGTTTTTTTCATTCTTAAATTAACACTGGTTCTAGTGTAAAGTACTTTTTATGGTAGTCCACAAACTCTGGCATCTAAGTTTTCTGGTGGACAAAAGCACACGCATACATACACATGTACATGCACACACACAACACAGACCTGCACCCATAAACAGAGACCTATACCCACTCCATGCAAACACAAACCTACACCCACAGTCAGGGATCTGTGACACACAGCTAAACATATGAGATAGCACACTGGTATTTTTAAGTGATTCTTTTTATCAGTTGAAAAGATATTATATAATCTTGTCTCCCTTCAGAGCTGTAACAAGGAAGAGGACTAGCTGGAGAGCTGGCAAACACATTTTGCACTGTACCAGATAAATATAAATTTTCTTTGTAAAATACACAGTGCATGTTTGTATTTTTATTGGTTTTGATTGACACATTTCTCATTTCTGATGGCTGCAGAATTTCAGTTTGCATAGTTATATGGCACATTTTGATGAGTGTAACCTCACCAACTATTCAGTGTTATCTTTGCTCACCAACCTTTTCGACTTTCTTCTGTTGTCACTGAGAGTTTTTCTTTCATGGATCTACTACTGAGTTACAGTGGGTATGGTGCAGGCAGAGCTTGGTGCCCAGGTTGAAAGTGCACGGTAATCTAAGTGTAGTGTGTGATCTGGTCCTGGAGATGAATTGGATTAAAGGGAACATAATAGTGGACAGGGGTACAGGGATACCACTATCAGTGTAGTGATTTCTTGTGGTCTTTTGTTTGAGTACCAGTGGACATAACCCCGGTGTAGGAATGTGATCACAAATGAGGTCATGCTTAGTTTTCATGTAATTTACCATCCACCCAGGTATCTGCTGATGACCAGTGCTGACTATGCTGCTTAGACTGTAGTCAAACTATGAATTTAACTCTCATATGGTTTTTGCTTTTTTGTTTATTGCAACAAATACTTATTGTTGAAGGTAAAGGGGTCAACATAAGCACTGATGTCACATGAATTTACATTCTTAAATATATCACGTAAGTCTATTGCAGGTGGAATATTTCTGTACTCCAAAGGCACTGTGCTGGGCCTGGAAATAGCTGCATATCAGAGAATAGGACTGGCCTAAAAGAAGTTATAGAGTAAGTTGAAGTAGCAGAATATGGCGAGAGCCAGCAGAAATCCAGTTCCTGAAAGCTGCCAGCCAAAACCATGATGCTACAGATAGTGCCTTTGTTTTTCTTTAGGCACACATTCTGTAGATAAAACTATACTAATATCAAGCAGCAGATGTAGACATTCTTTTATAAATGCACCATTATGACATTAGGGTTAGCGTAAGACGTTAAATGCAGCAGCTGGGTGCTTTTTCTGTCGGTGCACTTTTCACTTCTAACAACAAAAGATGCTGCTTCCTTAGTATTTATAACTAACTTGGCTAGGCTAACCCTCTACAGTCCAACCTTTGACTGAATTT
>NC_056738.1:395278284-395440784 GCF_019279795.1 Protopterus annectens | reverse complement strand
TTCAGTGATGCCACACCGGTGATGTAAATGGCTAAATCCCTGATTATGGCCCAGCCGACCCAGGTTCAATTAACATTTCAGGTGACTGACAGGATGGCAGGGCTTTGGTGGAAGTTGGGGACAGATAAACTTCTGCTGAAAGGCATGGTCCCGAAGAGGGATAAAGTGGAGCCATAGCTGAGCTACTGCGATGATGAGGCAAAATGCTTTACATCCCCATTGCATGCCCACCCTTCAGAAAGTACCATCAGAACCATGGTGGGTGGGAGTAATTGGGTAGGTCAAATGGGAAAAAAAAATTAGTGGTTGTTGACTAGGATGCCTTTAAGATTTGTGTTGGCCCTAGCCCTATTGAAGAAGTATTAAGGGGTTAGTATTTCAGCGATAGGGCTGGGGAAGTACTAAGGGGTTAGGAGGTGGCTGGTAGATCTAGTGATGAATGTGGGGCACTAGATAGGGAACCATAGGATGATACAGTGGGCTGAAAAAGCACTTCCCCCCCCAAAAAAAAAATCTCCCTTTCAGGAAAATCACACAGTATATATTCATAGCTAGTGACTGGTTGAATTAGGGTGAGTCTGTCTTATTTATGAACTACCAAGTTACTGAGCATGCATCTCCTCTTCTCTTCATCAAACTGTATGATACAATGTGATTAAAATGATAAAACGCATATGGCTTTATTAAACCTGAGAGTGTAATTGCTAAATACGATGGGGTAAATCACAAACATTATTGCTGCTGACTCTGTCACAAAACATTAAGAATGTTATCATTTGAAATTTTCAGTGGACAGTGCAGGAATATTATTCTCTCCTTCTAGTACAATGAATTTTGAGGCTGTTCCTTGCTTTTATAAGAATTTAAACTGGGGTTCCAGTTATGACAGCTGATGGTAGTTCTAGTAGGTATTAATAATTTCTTGGCACTTGATGAATAGTGGGGGTCTTTTAATGAATGAATAATAAAACTTAGTATGCATAGACAGAACAACAAATTCTTCAATAGATATGTTCAAGGTGTAGTACAGTCATGATAAACACATCCCCAAATGGAAGTAAAAACAAGCCCCCCCAACTGCCACCAGAATCAAAAATAAATACAAGACTTTAAGGATCTTTGTCTTTTCAGATCCAGCCTGAATACCAGAAGTACTAATTACCTTGTTCCGCATACCACCAGCACTCTGCCCAGAACAACTATCACCAGCTTTGTCACTCCACTTTTCTTCCTCATTATGTTACAAGTCAAACCCTTCTGCACTCTTTAGCTTCAAGCCATCCGCTCATCCCCCAAACTGTGCTTCTGCAGAATATAAGCATCAACACCTTGCTGCAATACTTTGTAAAACTTCATTATCATCTCGGTACCCACCTAAGGCTATTGACCTATGTAATGTCATATGGTACCCCAGTAATTGTAAGGGCAATACTCCATCCATCTGCCATCTTTGCCCTTTGTGATGACATTCTTTAAACTTGTTTTCCATCCTTCCCTACTGTTTCCCACCATCTACCTCACTCATTGTAGCAGCTTCCACTTCAACACTATTTTCTTTCTTTTCCATCTGCATCTTTTCATCAATAAAGTTAAGTCCATTTCTGCACAGGATCATAAGGATTTGCTTTTTATTCACTCATATTGCCTACCACTGCTGTGCTTCACAGAGGGCATTAGAGGATTTACAGCTCCCCCTCCCTGCAGAGCAATTTCAGTTATCACCGCCAAACATAAACACCATTCAGCCATTGTCAAGTCTTCCTGTTTGCATCTCAGAAACATAGCCTTAATTAGATGTCTTATTCCCCCAGCACACCTTTCCATAGGGGTTCATGCCCTGGTTCCCTCCTGGTTGCATTATATATATATTTTTTGGCTGGGGGGGTCTTTTTGTATCCTTGCTGCTGACTAACAGCTGTCACCAGCTCCTCTACTTTTTCATTGGGTGTATCAGGCCCACCTTAGCCACCTCTTGCTCAACATGACGCATGTCTGGGGCCTGTGAAGAGTTTGAGGATTCTGGTGCAGCATCATTATGCTGCCAAGGAATATTTTGTAATTTATGTCCTAGCTTTCCCACTCTCCATCATGAGCACTTGCTTAACATCTGGGGTGGACATGCATTGGGGTCCTGCTGGAGTATCTTTCCATCTCTACTGTGACAAAGCCAATGCCCCCATCTATCCACCCCCACTAATGACAACCTTCCCCTAGTGTGTCCGCAACCTCTAACCTCTAACCTTAAGATGCATTCACGTGCGTGCCCCTCCCCCCCAGGATGGGCATACACATCCTTTCCTGCCAACTTATCAATGGCTCAAGCTGCTAACTAAACTAGGATGGTGCAGTGGTGCAGCAGTAACGTTGTCACCTTAGACAAAGAGGTTCTCCGGTTTGATTCTCGGCTGGAATGCCTTCTATGCAGAGTCTGCATATCCTCCCTGTGTTCGTGTGGGTTTCCTCCGGGTGCTCCGGTTTCCTCCCACGTTACAAAGACATGTGTCTGGACTGTTTCTCCCTGGGCATCCGCTGAAAATTGGCTTTGTTCCAAGTCAGACTTTCCCGGTTAAATAAATCATTTTGCTTGGGTTGTATTCAGGGCTTTAGCCCTCTATGCCACGACACTGGCTCCTTGGTTAGACTAATACAATGGCCTATATCTAGAGCTCCATGACTGTGAACTATGCTGCTTGAAGCTCATTGAAGACTGCAGCCTGGTTACTTTAAGGACATCAAATACCAATATGTTGCACTGGTCCTGCATGAGCTTTACTGTCTGCCTGTTCACCAGTAGATTATTTTCATAGCTCTAGTCATGGTTTACTTAGTGCTGCATAACTTGAGTCCTCCCTATTTGTATAAACTTCTAGCATTACTCTCCATACTCAGATACCAGAGGTTGCTGACACTTTTGGAGGGCTGGCTTGAATCTTCTTTCACACTTTTTTTTTTGCCTTTTAGGGTCTGAGTTTCTGAAATATGTTGCATGAGTTGCATGGATGAGTGAGGCAGTTCCATAATGATTGATGGCCTTAAAAATGATCTGAAGACCCATCTGTTTGATCTTGAATACAATTGATTATTTGGAGATTTATTTTACTACGCAAACTTTGTTGCTCTATTACCTATACATGTTTCATTTATTGCTTTTTACAGTTTGGTTCTATTTTATCATCTTAACACTTACTGTTTATTGTTGTTGCCTCACAGCAAGAGGCTCTCCTGTTTGATTCTCGGCTGGAGTGCCTTCTGTGTGGAGTCTGCATGTCCTCCCCGCGGTAGAGTGGCCTCCGAAAGACATGCGTAAATGGGCGTGCCTTCGCTGAAGGTTGGGCGTCGGGCTGGCAACGCGGCACAATAAAAAATCTACTGCCAATCATTAGCGGACTGGAGTTCCGCTGTGGCGACCCCTACCCGGGAAAAGCCAAAAAGACAAACAACAACAACAGCAACACTTACTGTTTATTGTTACTTTACTGTTTTTACATTATTTGTAATCATGCCTAGGTTTAGAGACATAAATACATTGAAGATGAACTGAGACTCCCTCTTGCTTCATCTGTGCATTGGTTCATAGCAAAATCATGATCAAATACATTGCACAGGTAACACCAACGAGTAAGCTAATTTCTTGATGCAGTTCCAGTTATCCATTAGGTCTTCCAGGTGAAATACTTTAACAATGAACATGAGCATATGTAAAAATATGGTAGGGTAAACCACAGTGTAAGTAACAAGCTGCTCTTTTAAAGAAGTAAGTTGTTTTTGCTTAACCAGGATGCTTTGCAGTTGTATGTAAATCACTTCCTAATACCTACCATGACATTTTGTGGGTGTGGTTGCAGAGAAAACATTAGTAAACAATGAAACTGAAAAATCAAACTGCACAATATAATTTTCATTTTTTTGAAAAATTACTTGCAGCTTTAGCATAAGGAGTGTAACTGTGACTAAAAATGTTTCTAATAAAGATGTTTCAGACCATGACCAATGAACTTTAAAAAAGAAAGCCTGGGGGATGGATAGTCTAAGTTACTGGTGACACTGCATTTCATAGGCATCTGCAACTACTAATTCAAATGCATAGCATACATTTTCTACTAGAGACAGCAAAGTAAATTACTGTTGCAGTCACATTTTTCAAGCAAGTCCTGGGAATTAATCCCTTCCAATCTAATTGAGACATGGACAAACCCGTTTAGGATATGTGTGAGGTATAAGTTATATTATAGGCCCATTGCCTTCAGTTTCATATACAAATCTGAAACTCTCATGGTGCCCTCAGTAGGGCCACTTTTTATCTGTGCAGATAAGATTCTGCAGTACTAACATATGTAAACTACAGCTCTTTATGCTATCAGGCAAAAACAGAACTGCTGTTTGCAAGCAGCAATGAATGGCCCTAGCTATTAACCCACTACTGTGCTGTATCAGTTTGATAATATTAGCTGTCACATTTCATGGAGGCCTTGTTGACACATCAAAGACAGAGAAGGAGTTGTTCCTTGGCATATTAAGGTTTTCAGGCTCTCAAGTCATGCTAAGAAGAAGCGTGCCACAGTGTCATAAGCAACAACAACATTATAACAGCAAATATTACATTGGATGCCGTGATGTGACATGTCAAACTGATCAGTGCAGAGCAGTAGATTTCCCTGGAAGGAATATGGGTTTGGGATGAGTTTAGTTTGAAAGTGATACCTCCACAAGAGTGATAATACTTGACAGGCTGCAATGTTTTTCTTATAGGGATTTGATTTTCAGCCGTATTTATTTGCATTGAGAATGAAGTGGTGTTCAACGGGATCAAAAACTCTACCAGAACTTGTTTCTTCTGTGGTGTATTTGTGAACGTATCTAAGTTGCACACTTTTAACACACCTAGAAAACTGTGCTTTTCTCCTGCCACTGACTGGAGCCCTTGCAGGCATGTGCCAGGGCTGGAACCCCATCATCCCTAGTCTTACTATGGTTCGTTCTTTCTTCCAAGACACCAACAGGCATTATATCTCTATATTCAGTATCAATAACATATTATTTAACACTGAAGGGCTCATGCATTTTGAAAGTTTAGGTGGGTTTTACTGCAAAACATGTTTCCCAAATAAAAGGTATTACATCACCTCTGCATTCCAGTGTTTTCTGTCACCAGACCAGCATGGCATTTCTTTCTCTCTTTTTTGTTTTTGTTTTGAATACAGACAGCTGCAAGTGTTATGTGAAACTTAACTTCTGGTAGGAGAGGTAGATATTTACAGGTCATTTTATAACATATATTAGTTGCTCTTAATCTTGTTACGTCTACTTTTACAAGTTAAAATTAGTTGAGAAAACTAACCTTTTGCTTTAATAGAAGATTTCTAAGGGGAAAGGTGTCTCCTGTGTGAAACCTGAACGAATGAGTGATGGAGACTTCATCAGGGACCATACTGGGCATGTATCATGGAGACTTCATCAGGCAATGTTACAGGGTCAGGCATCTATTATGAAAAGAACAAGGTACATAGGTAGTTTATTTATTTAACATTTGCTTACTGGAAAGTCCAACTAGGACAGAGCCCATTTTCAGTGGAGTTCTAGGGAGAAACACTTTATAGACGCATGTCTTTGGAATGTGGGAGAAAATTGGAGGAGCCATTGAAAGCCCACACAACCACAGGGACTCCGCACAGAATGCACCCCAGTCCAGAATCGAACCAGAAAACCTCTTGCTGTTAGGTGACAATGTAAACCACTGCGTCACTGCATCACCCATCATTACTGAGATTATTATGTTACTAGGAATGCGGTCCAGGAGACCATTTAGGAACCTAGTCCAATTTTGCCAGCTTCCTCAGAGCACTGTTATGTTAAGTGACTTGCTCAGAGTCACATAGTAAGCAAATGGATGCTGCAGAAATCAAGCCATGTACTACAAGGGGCAGCTGAGTATAAGCTCATAGCCTTACTCCTCTCTGCAAACTGCCTAATGGTTGTATTGAGGTACTGGGTGAGATTGCTTTTCCTGTCACTACTGGAGTAAATATTTGTTCAGTCTCACTGCAGATTAAATTCTTCTCATTGTCCATTATTCCCTACCACTTCCCTGCCTCACTGAAAAGTTCTGGGAGAAGTCAAAATTAAGGGACAAACTATATCAATCACAGTAATGATAGTTAAATTAGCATCCAGTCTTGGAAGCTTTCAGACTTTAAAAGAGAAATCTACCAACTCTAAATGCTGTTCTACAGATGTCATAGCCAGGACTTGATTCCATTATTAGCTCTTGAGTTTGCTAAGATTTCTACAATTGCTTCAGTGGTTGATAAAACTACTAAGAGACAACTGGGAATCAGACATTGGTTGAGAAAATACTTATTTCCAGACCACTGGTTGGAAGTGGATGCCTAATTCCCAGAGACAGTAAAACTGGGTCCCAGTCTAAAGTTTTAGGTGTCTCCTTTGGTGTTCATTGATAATCACAGATTAGAATTTTAATTTGTTGCATCAAACATCTCATGTCTTAGTAGTTTTACATAACCCTTTTGCATTATAGGCTATCCCTTCAAAAAAAAAAAAAAAAAAAAAAAAAAAGAAGAAAATAAACAGAGGAAATGCTAGCATCTCTCCCTCCTCTGTCGTCATGCTATGATAAGGATGGAGATTCCCTGATTTTTGCAGACCAGGTAACTTTCCTTCTTCGTGTCGACACTGACTCTGTGATGGAGTCTCATATTCATGTGGCTCTCTCCCAGATACTCGCTTTTGGAGATACTCTGAAAGGCAATTTCAAGTGGGTAATGAAAGAATTCGTCTCCTACGTGCTTTGTGCAGAATTGCTAGAGATGTGAGGCACTAAAGCCACAAATGATCCCTTCAGTACCTTTGTTCTAAGATGTGTGCAATGACGTATAAATACCTGCTCCTAAGAAGCCTGATAAACTTCACGGTATTTTTCTGAACCCTGCTGTCGTTTTATTATATTCTGTCTTTCACAGAGCAGACTGAACTAGAGTTGCTGTTGTCCTTTTCTTTTCTTTTTCTTGCCTGACCTTGTAATTTGGTCTTGGAAATCCTAACTTGTGCAGAAGGCAAAAACAAGGATTTCTGGATCACAGATTTATTGGACTTTTATTTTCATCCCAAGGCTTCAGTCAGATACAGTAAATAATTATAAATAACAACATTTTTTTCTTTATTCAGAATGCTCATATGAAACATTTTATTTCCCTTTCTCTGTGGAGCGCCAGTGTTGTTTTGTATGCATATTAAGAATGTGGCTGATATTTTATTAACAAAGGGTACCCGCATAGAATTAGTGTGACTGTTGGTGTACATATTTTTTGAAGGGATACTATTTGACTAACAAATATTTTTATTTAAATGTTGATTGATTCATAAGATCAGCTTAGAGGACAGGTCTTTCAAGCACAGCCAATGGTGGCCCACTCCATCTTTACTTTCACCCTGACTTCCATAACAAAGGGGGAAGAATTGCACATTTTCCTTTTTTAAACAACTATTTTATTACATCCAGAATATAATTAAAAAAAGATTCATTCATTTTTAATGGAATATTGTATTATGATAGTAGGCAAATGAGACAGAAATACAGTGTCACAGGCTACACTTTAGATTATTATACTAGAGCCTACGGCAGCCAGGCTACACTCTAGATCTTTATACTAGGGCCTACTGCAGCCAGGTTACACTATAGATCTTTATACTAGGGCCTATTGCAGCCAGGCTACACTCTAGATCTTTATACTAGGACCTACTGCAGCCAGGCTACACTCTAGATCTTTATACTAGGGCCTACTGCAGCCAGGTTACACTCTAGATCTTTATACTAGAGCCTATTGCAGCCAGGCTACACTCTAGATCTTTATACTAGGGCCTACTGCAGCCAGGTTACACTCTAGATCTTTATATTAGGGCCTATTGCAGCCAGGCTACACTCTAGATCTTTATACTAGGGTCTACTGCAGCCAGGCTACACTCTAGATCTTTATACTAGGGCCTACTGCAGCCAGGCTACACTCTAGATGTTTATACTCGGACCTACTGCAACCAGGCTACACTCTAGATTTTTATACTAGGGCCTACTGCAGCCTCTCTGAGATTAGTTACACTTGACTTTACTTTCATTGTAGATCTATTAAACAACCATGTAATTTAACAGTACCCAAAGCAGAGCAAAGAAAAAGGTTCTATTAAAATTCTACAAAGTTCAAATAAAAAGTGTGATCTATACAGTCATATATTCAATTTCACAGATGTAAACAGTTTATCAAAATTTAAATGATCAATATGTTTAGATTTCAGATTTTGCTCCCTCTCTCTTGTGGAAAAATATGTGTATGGTAACTGTGGACATGCAGGATGTCTACCTATCCTTCCCCATCTACAAGGCACATAGATTATGTGTGGTCTACTCCCGAACAGCAGTTTGCCTCCATGTCATCTACTCTTTTTACCATTCCCAGAGTACTTGCAATATGTCCCCTCTCTAGTATTTGCTCACCCGATACTGATGGAAATCTATGTATATCTTTATCTAGATAACTGTCTGATTCAGGTTAGCTGTCATTAAAGATCATGTTTGCATGTCAGCAAAATGTACAATACCTTTATAGTCCAGATATCTCTTTTGTTTGTCAAAAATCAGATTTACTCAGTTAATGATGGACTTTCTGTAAGTTTCAGTGGTGATGCAAGCAGCCTACTACTTTTTTACATCTCCAGGCCCATAGGTTTCCACTAGCTCCATGGATTATACTTGGAAAACCCATCTCCAGGATCTCAAAGTGCTAGGTCTCTAGTCTGCATCCCAGGGAAAACAACATGTAGCTACCTCAATGAATTACAAGTCTTTGACTTAACCCTACAGAAGCCTTCACACTAGCTCTGTGAACAGGAACTTTACAGAATGTCACAGATAATACAAAAGTGATGTGGTATATCAACAATTGGTAAGGTACCCATTCTTAGGTTTTCTGCAGACCAGCCATGATAATATCAGTACAAGAGATACAGATTAACTCAACTCTTCCAGCCATTTGCATTCAAGCTCATGAAAACAACGTGTAAGTCTGTTTAAGTAGAGAAACTTTGATCTCTCGTGAAGGAAACTGCACAAAACTGCCTTCTTTGTAATAGTAGAAAAAATTGGATGACATGAATCACCAGGCTGCTTACAACTTGCTTACCCATCTCGACAAAACCAGGCCAAAAAGCTACTGAAGTGGTGACAAAAGAGAAGAACCAAGAATTTAGCGCTTTCTTTCCAAATTTATTTTCCAGAACTGCTTCAGAAATAAAACATATAAACGCATAAGCATTTTAAAAACTAAATTTGTTTCTTCCAAAACTACCAACAACCAGTAAAATGATTGAACTTAATAATATCTTCACAACATCACCACAATCCCCACCCACCATATAATTTAATTTGATGCCAAACCCACTTAAAAATACTTACACAAACATCATGAAAATTAAAAAGAAAACATCAAATAAAACTAAAGGCAACAACAAAAAAATGCAACATTGAACTTTTAACATACTTCTTCTTCTTCTTTCAGCTGCTCCCATTAGGGATCGCCACAGCGGATTATCTGTTTCCATTTCTTCCTATCCTCTGCATCTTGCTCTGTCACACCAACCACCTGCATGTCCTCTCTCACCACATCCATAAACCTTATCTAAGGTCTTTCTCTTTTCCTGTTACCTGGCAGCTTCATCCTTAGCATCTTTTTCCCAATATACTCTGCATCCCTCCTCAGCACATGTCCAAACCAACGTAATCTTGCCTCTCTGGCTTTGTCTCCAAACCTTCCAACCTGGGCTGACCCTCTAATATACTTATTCCTAATGCTGTCCACCCTTGTCACACCCAGTGCAAATCTTAACATCTTTAACTCTGCCACATCCAGCTCTGACTCGTGCCTTTTTGTCAGTGCCACTGTCTCCAACCCATATAACATAGCTGGTCTCACTACCCTCTTGTAGACCTTCCTTTTCACTCTTACTGATACTCATCTGTCACAGATCACTCCTGACACTCTTATCCACCCACTCCATCCTGCCTGTACCCTCTTCTTCACCTCTCTTCCACACTCACCATTAACAATTTTTGAACTTTTAACATTCAATCTTCTAAATTAATTTCATTTTTAATAAACACCTAATATTAATGCTTTCATTGAGGCCCAGGAATTTGTCAGCTTTAAGTATAATCTGCCACTTTAATTCTCAGACCTCAAGAACATTGTTGAATCCTGAAATAAAAACTGCGGAATCAACTTGTTCTAAAACACTGAAATTAATTTTTTGAAACCCCACACAGACAGAACTATGCTTAGCTAAAGAATTGTCCATATCACATTTTTTAATGGCTGCTAAATGTACATGTATTCTCAACCTCAACTTCCTAACACTCTTCCCAGTATAGAACTGGGAACAGTTACTGCAAAGAGCAATGTACACAATACTTTCACTCTGACAGGAATACCTTTACTTGGCACAAATAACTTTATTGTTCAGATGCAACAAATTAATGCTGTTGCTACTACTAATACAGTGACATTGTCCCCAATGTCCACAGGCAAAAGTTCCTACTTTGCCATTAAAAATATATTCTTTGTACAAAAAATTATGTTCTAATAAATGTTTTAAATTTGCTTTTTGTATATAAACTGCAGGCAATCTCCTAAAACTTTAACTAAGTCAGTATTCCCCTGAATAATTCTCCAGTTCTGTTTGATAGCATCTCTAATAGCGGACCCTTCAACATTAATGGGTAAGGGAAAAGCACTAGTACAATCTACATTAATTAAATCAAATTTTTATGGTTGTCAGGTGAAATTCCTTTAATGAAAACAGGGAGGAAACTTAGTCCACCTTTTGTCACAGATTTCCTGAGCAATGACAGAAGCTTGTCACTTGGATAACATCTTGCACTAAACATGTGATTCAAATTTAAAACTTCCTCTTGAAATTCTAAATCGCCACTAATAATTCTACTTAAGCAAATTAACTGACCTCTAAAAATGTTAAACTTCATTTACCAAGGATGTTGGCTACGAAAATGAAGATAGTTATTAACAAATGTATTTCTTCTATGTACTGTAATAGAAAAAGAAAAAGATCCAATATCCATATTAATATCAAGATCTAAAAGTGAAACATAATTCCCCAAACTACCCAAAGTGAACTATAACCAGGAAAAGCTGCTATTAATTTCTACAATAAATTCTCTAAGAGTCTCTGTATTACCCCCAATAAAAAAATGGATCAGCAATGTAACCCTATAAAACCTTACATATTTAAATAATGGCATTTTCTCTAAGAAAGCTCATTCCCATCAGCACATGACAATGTTAGCAAAACAGGGAGCTGCTTTCACTCCCATGGCAACTCCACTATTCTGCCAATATATCGGGTGGCGCAGTGGTGCAGCAGTTAATGCTGTCACCTCACATCAAGAGGTTCTCTGGTTCGATTCTCGGCTGGGGTGCTTTCTGTGCGGAGTTTGCATGTTCTCCCTGCGTTCGCGTGGGTTTCCTCTGGGTACTCCGGTTTCCTCCCACATTCTAAAGACATGCTTCTGGAACATTTCTCCCCAGGCCTCCACTGAAAACAGGATCTGTGGAACCTAGTCGGACTTTCCCAGTCAGCAAATGTTAAATAAAATAATATTTCTTTCTCAAAAAGAAAAAAAGTTATTTTTCAAAACAATTTCCAAAAAAGCATTAACAGTTTTAATTAAAATATTATCATACTTGTCCAAATATAATTTCACAAATTCTAACCCTTCGTCATGATCTGTGCTGGTGTATAAAGAACCGACAGCCAAGGTACACATAAAACTTTCATCCCCATTAAATCTATACTCCTTAAGTTCATTAAGCAAAGTCTAAGAATCTCTTAAATAATCTTTACTTTGCTGTACTACTGGATTCAAAATCTTATCTAAAAAATAAGAAATACTTACAGTTTTTGTCTAGCTAACAAAATCCTTATTAACTTTACTGTAATAGTTAGAATTATTCAACAGCTTAAGCATTTCTTCTTTATATCGTATAACCTCAGTAACTACAAGGCCACAGCTTTTGTCAACTTTCATACATCTCAAATGGCTGTAGTTATGAAGGTCAAACAAGGCTTTACGTTCACTTTAATTTAAGTTAAAATTTCTTTTAAATGGCTTGTTGGATAAATTTTTTTTCAGAATCATTCTCACAGGCTTTATAAAAAACCTTCAAAGTATTATTCAACAGAGGAATAAAAGTACTTGGCTTACTTACAATACAAGACTTAGAACTTTGATTCACACCTTCCAAAACAAACTTAAGGCTGAGTTTACAAACAAACAATTTAAAATATACAATTAAATCAGTATAATTAGCTTGTCTGGTGGGAATAAAGGTAAACCCTTTAGATAATACTTTTGTTGAAATTGTTGTTTGAACTTGAATGAGTTTTGGGCCTTGCCCCGATCCAAAAAAATGGAGACAGTGTTCCATTGTTGCTATTTTCTCCTGACCCCCTGTTAGTAGAAATGGCTACAGAGTCTGATCTTCCAATGGTGTCATTCTCTGAGCCATCATTCTGCATGTCAGAAATTACTTCATTCGCCACTTCATTCAGCTGATTAACATTGGATACCACACTACTAACTTTATTGCTCAAACTTAATACCATATTATTGTTATTATTGTTAGTCCTCTGCCCCTTATTAAGAGGATAGCAGACCCATTTTGATATGCTAAAGCATCACGTTCAAGTTTTTTACTTTTTCTTTGAAGTTGCACAATCACAAACCTATCAAGTTTTGCAGCAATACCATTATAAAAGTTGTAAAAAACTGAAAACTGTGAATGTTTAAGAATGGTATAATTAAGTCGTACATCATTTTTCAAGACTGCCATCTTAGTCTCATTGAGTCTGTCCAATTTTTAATAACTTCCAAGCCGGTATCATTATACAACTTAACCAACTCATGATAAATGCCATCCAAAGCTGGTATATCATTGGGAAATTTGAATACACGTAACCCTTTTAGAACTTGTTGTACCTCCAAGCACCTTTGCAAATATAATACATCATATTGTAAGGACTTAAATTTGGTAAGCTTTTTCTCCAATTAAAATATTAAAGATTTACAGTCACTTATAAAAGTGTTACATTCATTAGATGAAATAGAGGTGGAGGTCTGTCCATTATTACAAAAAGGATTAACTATTAACCCTTCCACAAACTTCATTAAAGATTCAAGTCTGTTGCTCCAGGCATTCACTACAACTGTACTTTCACTGGAACCTGTGGACCCATTGCAAACAGAACCCAAAGTACTGCGATGGTAAAAACTGCTGCCATTTGCTTCTGTAGCACCCATAGCACCAAACCTCTTAAAGGCATCTTCCAAAAGTTGAACTGCATGCCAGCAAGTTTGAGAAAACTGCTGTAACTCAGCTGGAATAGAATGAAGACTTAAATTAAAACCTTCTAAATGGCTGACATGACTGCAAGGTTCGGACCTTAATGTAAGGTCACAATCACAATTCCTCTTGATATCCATTACTAGAGAAGCCATCACAACAGGAAAAAAGGAAAACTAGGAACCAAAAACATGTAAACCAAGGTAATCCACAAAACTTGACAAAACCTGGCCAAAAAGCTACTGAAGTGCTGACAAAAGAGAAGAACCAAGAATTTAGTGCTTTCGTTCAAAATTTATTTTCCAGAACTTCTTCAGAAATAAAACATCTAAACACATAATCAATTTAAATAAAAAAATAGTTTCTGCCAAAACTACCAACAGCCAATGAAATGACTGAACTTAATAGCATCTTCACAACGTCACCACAATCCCCACCCACCATATAATTTCATTTGCTGCCAGACCCATTTAAAAACACTTATACTATTTGCCGAGTTTTGTGGATTACGTTAGTTGACAGGTTTTCTGGTTCCTAATTTGCTTACCCATGTTAATTGTGGAGCAGTATCTAAAGAATACTACCACCCAAGTGGGGGCCTGAAGTCCTCATATTTCCACAGTGCCACCTTAATAGCTTATTATGTGCTTCTGTATATGAGCCAAAAGTTGCCTACTGTGCCTAAGCAGCACTGAAACAGACTGCATATCTGTATGGTTTGGGTAATGGCCTTGTATAGCTAGAATATGGAATGAGGCTATTCCCACTGGACACTGATCTTCCTTTTGGAATACCTCTTACTGCACTGCAGCTTTCTTGGCGGTACAACTTGGAGAAATCTCTCTCTCTCTCTCTCTCTCTGCAAATCTTAGCTATCAGTTTCCTGGTTTCATTATGACACTTCAGGCTACTCATCTTCCTAGAACTTTGACATATGTGTCTTGTAGAAATATTTACGAATCCTTCTATACAGCATTTCGTCTTTCCCATAGACAACAAATAATCTTGGTTTGGCTGCATTACACACCGCTTCAACTTCAGGCTGTGGTCTTTTTTGTATTCTTACTCTGTCTCAAACATGTAGATCTGACAGTCTCTACCATTTTCTTTTATACTAATATACTGTCTCTGCTGATTTCATTCCAGTATCTCATTTGCTTGTGCTGTTTTTTAGGCATCAGCAATGCAGATGAAGTCAGGTAATTTATTTTTCAATCTTTTTCCTACTAATAGCTGAACTGATGACAGACTCTGTCCCTTTAATGGATTATTCATTTGTATTATTGTGGTATGTATATCTGACATTGCAGCTTTGTATTACTTTTTCTAATTGAGCTGATATTTGTGGCCAGTACATTATGGACTTAACTCATAAAAGTTAACACGAGGTATACACAATGTGTATACCTCATGGTATCCCTTTTTTTGCATTCAGAGGCAGCCCTAGCATGGTGGTTTTGCATGGAGATGTAGAGATTAATGTCAGGCTGCCCCCATGGCCATGCCACATGCTAATGAGGCAGTCTGGGGGAGAGGCATATGCTAATTAGCCATGTGCTCTTTCTCCCAGAACTGTCTTAGGGAAGGCATCTATGTGTCAAGCAGTTAACAGAATCAAATGGCTATATAGATAGCAGAACCACTACTTGCTTGTTGGGGTAGTGAACATGGCCAAAAGGCAGTGTTCATTCACTGTGGCACAGGTAATTACTGGGGAGTTTAGAGGTAAGGTAGGGTTAGGAGGTGTATGAGTGAGTGTATACAAGAAGCTGCATGTGGGAGAGTATGTGTGAGTCTGTGTCTGCCTTGGAGGTAGCAGTAGGAGGTAGGGGGAGCAGGGGGTTACATTAGGTTTGCGTGTGTGTGTGTGTTTTTGTGGATGTATATATATATATATATATATATATATATCTATGGTGAGAGTGCTGTTTTATGTGCATATATATGATTGTGTGTGTGTGTGTGTGTGTGTGTGTGTGTGTGTGTGTGTGTGTGTGTGTGTGTGTGTAATGGAAGTGTGTGTGTAGGGTGGGGTGGCTGTCGTACTTCCACACACCCCTAGGCTAATGAGAAAACTCTGCAGCATTAGGTGGAGGGAACCACTAGCCATCAGGGATTTGTTTTAAAAAATGTAACTAAAAAAATAAGACAGAAATGCATATAGAGAACATGGATTTGAATCATGCACCCTTGGCATGAGGAACCACCACATTAGCCTTCTCAGCTAACTAATATATTTACTGCAGCAAATGTTTGTTACACACACACACACACACACACACACACACACACACACACACACACACACACACACATACACACACACACACATATATATATACATATATATATATATATATATATATATATATATATATATATATATATCTATAGGGTCTCTATCACATCATTGAATATGTGAATATCGAACAGTCACATGAGCGAATATTCACATACTTGAAGTTTATGAATTTTTTTGCGGTACAGTGAAGATCATGATTTTTGCCCTTTCCTCACTGTAGTGCGATCCCTGAGTAGGAATATATATTTAGCGGGGGGTGTGGGGGAGGCACAGCCCCCCACAATACCGTTTTCAAGTACGTGAATATTCGCTCATGTAAGTGTTCAATATTCACGTATTCGATGATGTGATATAGACTCTCTCTCTCTCTATATATCTATATATATATATATTTATAGATATATATATATATATATATATTTAGGAGTATGTGCAATATGCAATTGCTGCAAAATTTTGTTACGTACATGGGAGAAGGATGAGAAATGTTAGGCATACCTCACAACTTTATAAGCTTTTGCCGTAGCATGCATTAACTGAAGGATATAAAATGTGAAACTCAAATGTCTGGCATTCTGGGCTGACTGCAATCAACACTGAATTACCTGAGATTGGAAGAAAGACATTGTGGGCATTCTGACAACAGGTATGGGGCATGTGCTATGTGTGCATGTGTATGTTTTACTGTGTGCATGCTCGAGTTCGTGCATGTGTGTGTGTGGGAACAGTGACTGAGAGGGGAGTAATGCCTGTGCTTACACCATGAATCCACCACAGTATAGATCAGCACTTCACGCAGTAGCTAACTGAGATTCATACACATGGAAATGAATGAATAATGAAGTCTTTCCTCATTGCAGCTAATATGCCTGAGAACTGCAAATCGATGCACTGTGCAAACAAATCCTTTTTAGGACAGGGTATATGGTCCATGCTGGGGCTGTTAATGAATCCCTGGGTATGCCTTGTGAACTTTGTGCCTTACTGTTCCCAGATGTAATGTAGATATCCTCAAATAAGTGTCTTCTCAATTGATAATGAACTGTTATTTTAACAGTTTTGAACATCAGTCCCTAGATACAGTTTTTTTTCCTTGTTACAAAAATATGACTGAATATCATTACATACTTGTTACTTTTACACAGACCAGTCTTTCATTTTAGCATGTTTCAGAAGCTGCACTTCCAAGTCTGCATCAGTGAATCTTTAAAATTCATTTGCAACTTTTGTCATTGGCAAATTAATTTTTACCCAGAGAATCTCTATGTGTTGCTTTTGCAGAACATGTGCCCTGGTCACGTATGTGTAGCTCATTACCTGGTGGTACTACGCTTTGAGATCATGCTTCTTAAGATTTAACACCACCACCTGAGAGATGACTTGCACACAGAGTTTCTGAATATGCTTTGCAAGCCTTTGCTCCTACCCGAATTTCTTTACCATACACATATTCTTGGAATTTCTCACACCCATGTGCTAATGCTACTTATTCTTTTTCTATATGAAAATATCTGTTTTGTCCATTTGGAAATTATCTTAACCCATAGATGACTGT
Source organism: Protopterus annectens (assembly GCF_019279795.1). Taxonomy (NCBI): domain Eukaryota; kingdom Metazoa; phylum Chordata; order Ceratodontiformes; family Protopteridae; genus Protopterus; species Protopterus annectens. Next base: position 395,423,506 of record NC_056738.1, on the reverse strand, counting down.
TCATTTCTCTTGTAGGATCACAGCTCCTATAACTTTCTGATTGACATCTACACTCAACCTAATTCATTTATTTAAATTATAGTATTTTATAGGTGAAACTTCTGTAACCATTATTAATAGGTGAAGTATGTGTAACTGGTTTCTTGTGTATTGCATAACTCTTATTCGCTTCATAGCTGCAATCTCATGCTATGTTTTGTTCTAACAGCTTTCTTATTGAATTTCTATTATGGAAGAGTGAAACCCAATAATTTTTTATTCTCTTTCTTGATCACAGAGACTCTAGACACTTTCCATTGCTTTCAGAGTAATGGAATCACTCAAAATAAGTGTTTTTGTGGGGGAGGGTAAGCTCCCCCTGTACCTCTTACACTCCCCAAAGTTACATTTTATACTAGCTGCATGATGACACAATACTGAGGAAGTAAGAAACTCCTTAAAGCTATGGACAGCAGTCTCAGGCAATCATTTGTTGCACTTTAGCATGAGTGAACAAATGGTTTCTGGGATTTAATGTATTGAAAACAAATGAGGAATTATGTTAGTGGCATAATTATCTGAAGCATATTTATCCTAAGCTTTGCAAATTACTGCATTACTCCTAAAAACTACTGTAATGCTTGTTTGTCTTCTGGTCCTGGTTTTGCACTGATTGTTTTGATCAGATTTAAAACCTGACATTAGAATAACCCAAGTATTTCAGAATGGCCTTTGTAAATTTAAATTTATTTAGCTTGAGAACGTCCTGCATTAATCTATTCAGTAGCTGTATCAGTCTGTCATGCTATCTCTTGGGCTGAACCCACATTAATAGTTCATCAGTTATGCTTGCGCTACCCTTTCTCCCTATAGTTGCCTGTGCAGCAGCTCTTTGGAATGTGTTTAGTACCAATGAAATATCATAAGAACATCTAAGAATCTGTACTTTCCTAATGGCATATTGAAATTACATAATTTAGAGTCTGATTTATGTAGCTTTTTCTATCAGAAACCCTGGTTTACATCTAGTACCACAGAAAACTTGGCAGTTATCATTGTGAGGCTACATATCTGCTGGCAAGTAATGGGTAATGATCAATTCTCTTTATTCCAGTATTGTAGATTAATTCAAATGTAAGCATTGTCTTTCCTTATAACAATAAATAGTCTATTTACACATTCTGTTGACTGGAATTGCTTTTAAATGACATATAAGATTTCCATTTGCTCATAGGTTCATAGATAAGGACTAGGCTAGCTGCCCTTGTGGATCATTTAAAGCATAGATACTATTCCTTAGCAAGAATGAAGCCCTGTACTTCTTGTCTGTGAGGTGAACACCTTAACCATTAGACCAGCCGCCAACCTGTTCTGTTTTAGGCCTGAGAGATACTGGGACTTTCCTTAGAACAGTTGTCAGAGGTGCAGTATCAGCATTCTTTTGTATGTTAGTCTCCTGGCAGACTTTCTAAGCCTGTAACTAAATTGGAAGAGTAATGCAGTATATCATTGCTGCCCACATTATGCAAGATGGCTTTGTGACAGATGACTGGGTTCTGTGCACAAACATTGTTTGCTGATACACTGTAAATACATTGTATGCATTCCTAGCTTCTCACAAGCCAAAATCTGAGTAGAATTTACTTAATGACTATGACTTGAAAAAGGATCTTGAATTTCTTGTTTTATATAGGTTCATAGGTTCATACTAGGCTATCTGCCCTAGGGCATTTATAAGCCTAGCCAGAATGTGTTTGGCTTTCGCCACCCATTTTAAATTTATTTTGCTATGCCCTTTTTCGAGGTTAGTATACTGTGCCTCTGTCTAACAGTGACACAGAAGTGATACCCGGGGTAAACCTACGATCTCCCATCCACTCATCAAGATTCCTCTTGAAGAGAGTCAATGAGGGACTCTGCCTAACCTGGACTGGGATTTTATTCCAGAGTGAAGGGAGCCTCTGGGTTATGAATCTGTCCCTCCAGCATGTCCTATTTATTTCAGTGCTGAGATTCAAGTCTCGAGCGCGTAGCTCGATGGGATTTGGATTTTCTGAGGTGCAGCATGTCCATTAATTCCGGGTTGGACATGGCTTTATACGTCAGGCACAGATCGCCTCTGAACAGGCAGTATGCTACTGAGTAGAGCTGGAGTTTCTTTAACCGGGCAGCATATGGCATCTGTTTGAGCCCTTTGATCCTCTTGGTGAGGTACTTTTGGGGTCTTTCCAGTTGCTGCAGGTGTCTGGTAAGCTACATCCCAAAAGGGGCATTGTACTCAATTATGGGCCTGATGAGGGATGAGTAAAGAGGCACGATGACGTCCCCTGATCTAGATGTGAATCTCTTCATGATTAGGTGGGCTATATAAAATGTTTTTCTAACCACTTTGGCCACGTGGTTGTCAAATGAGAGATTGCTATCAACTTGGGTCCCCAGGTCCCTAATTACTTCTTCTGTACTTAATGGATTACCACCTATGTGGTAATTTGTGGGCACTTTGTTTTTGCCAAAGGGGATGACTATGCACTTTTTGGCATTTAGCTTGAGGCCATGGCTTTGGCACCAGTTGTCTGTTTCTATGAGGCCCTTTTGGAGGATGCTTGTGTCGGCTGGAGAGTCGATTATGGTGCCCAGTTTGCAGTCATCTGCGAACTTGGTCAGCCACAGTCCTTCCATGTTGGCCTGTACCTCCGAGAAATATATACCGAACAAGAGAGGTCCCAGGACTGAGCCTTGTGGGACACCACTTGTAACTGGTTTGGAGTCTGACATGGCTCCAGCAATTCTAACCATGTGGGTTCTGTCCTTGAGTCAATTAGCAATCCATCTAGTGACATAGGGGTTTATATTTAAGCTGGTGAGCTTATCTATAATGCCCGAGTGGGGTATTGTATCGAAGGCTTTTGCGAGGTCCAGGTAGGCTGTGTGGACCACCTTCCCCTCGTCAATGGCCTTGGTGACTGTTTCATAGAAATCAACCAGGTTTAAGAGGCAGGATCTGCCCTTAACAATGTCAAACTGGGTAGGATCCAGTGTTTGTAGGTCCCCAATATCTTTATTTATGAGGTCCATGATGATCCTTTCCATAGCTTTGCAGACCAAGCTAGTCAGGCTTATGGGGCGATAGTTTCCAGGATCCGTTGAGGCACCACCTTTAAGGAGAGGGACCACTGTTGCTGTACGCCACTCTTTGGGCACATATCCTGTAGTAAGGCTGAGATTCAACAGTAGTTTTATGTTTGGGTTTAGCTCTTCTTGGAGTTCATGTAGGACGCAGCCCGGGACACCGTCTGGTCCCATTGATGCTGTGTTTTTTGCTTTGGAGAGGCGGCTCTTACCTGAGCATCTGAGATGTCAGGGGCAGCACTCTGCTGGGATAGATATTTGCCCTTTTGGTGGGGAGGGGGGGGGAGAAGTTTGCGCTGAACCTGTCACCTAGGATGTTGGCAATGTCTGTGGGTTCGGTGTATTTTTTGTCATTTTGGACTAATTCTGAGCATATCTGGGAATTACCACCCAGGTTCCTAACATAACTAAAGAAAGCCTTATGATTATCCTTAGTGTCCTGTGCAATTTTTCTCTCGAAGCTGGCCTTAGACAATTTTATGTGTGCCCGTAGTTTTTTGCTAATACTGATCAGTGATGTCTGCAATGCCTCACCTTATGGCTCAATAAGTTAGCAATGTGTACATACTGCTCTGTTCAGTACCTCTGTATCTTTTAAGTATCCTTAAACACATACCTGATTATGCATTTGTTGTCTACTTTAAAATAATAATTTTGTTACCATTCCTCAACATTTTCCAGCAATCTGACTTGCATTTTTGTCTCAGCCATTCTGATGCATTTTCATACTTTAATGTGTCCATTTTTTATTACATCACACATAGAACAGCTTATTTTCAGCAACATGCAAATTATTTTGAGCCCAGTCATCTTTTTCTGTATACATCTTAGCAAAATGTCCTGTTCTAAGACAGACTCTGCAAAATGTATTAAATGCAAGGCAGTTCTTCCTTTCTTGCTTACAGCCATGCATACTCCACAAAGCTTGAATTTTAATTGTAAAAAGTTTTCTCCGGCCTCTATTTGCATCATTCAATGTCTCTCATTTTTATACCCATCACTTTTGCAACACAATCTCACTTTATTTTATATGTCTGAATTTTTATGCGGCTTTGCACACATCCTTTTCCTTGCTTTTTTGTACCCATTCTCACTTTATTTCTCATTTGAGTTTTATTTGACTATTTATTTTGCCCACATCATTTTCCTTGCATAATCTGTCTTACTGCATACCAGTAATTCCACTTGATCTGCAAGCACCCACTAGTCTGGGTAAAGTTATGGCTACTTCTATTTAAAGCCTGGCTTTTTTTATTTCTTGTGTTACAAATTATTCTTTATTTTATCAAAGAATCATGCAGCTCAGAAAGTTCAAACTTGTGATTGTTTCTTTTGCTGAAAAACATAAGCATTGATAGTCTCTGTAGGACCTTGCTGTCTCATAAAGAACAAACAACACTTAAGAAGGATTCTGAGTCATAACAGTTCCTGAACTTACCTCTTATTGCTGCTATTTTATCTTTCACATCTTCAGGAAAAGTAACAGAGTTGATTATATTTAAGGTTTTTTCACTGATGACATGCAGGAATACAGACACTGTGCCTTTTCAGGCTTCTAGGTTAATTCACTTACAGTGAAGAGCAAATACAATTTCTGGATCCAACGTTTCCAGTTTTCTGCATAATTTCAATACCACAATGAACTTCCTGAGGTTTACAGATGGAACTTTTTTTTCTAAATGAAAATTATGCCTGTTTACTTTCAAACATAAACTCTTGAAAGCAAATGCAGTTCTTCACATATGCAGATGTAATTCTAAAGTTCTAGTAAATGTTAATTACATTTATGTCTGAATAACCTGGAAATAAGGCACTGGCACTGAGGATATGGTTTAGCATCACTGATTTGTATATTTAGATTGAAATATCTACAAGTGTCATATGCCAGATGATATGCAGTTTCTTGTATGTAAATATGTATTGAGTAACTTATAAAAATGATTAAGGATTTTGATAATAAATGTTTTATTTTGAATCCCATCACTTGCCAGCCTACAGTGTATGAAATTAGTTCTGATGCTGTCTGATTATTACCCCATTATTAACTCAGATGTAGCAAAGTGATATTGTCCTATTTTACTGTGTATCATGAAAGCACTCTAGAAAAGCAGGCTTGTTTAGAAATGGAAATAGAGGCAGTCTGAAATATGACCACTAAAGGACTCAGAGGGTTGAGGTATCTGGATTATATTGGTTAAGGACAATTATCAGGATGCTGTTACCGAATGTGCAGTCATTAAGTAGTTCACAATGTAGAAGATGTTGTTTTGTAGGTCATAGTTTTTGCGGTGGACTGAAGTCCTCAGTTACCATGATGGGAGTTGGGCCACCATACCACCCTATATACTTTAAGTCATTCTGTAATTGGCGCATTTCAGAGAAAGTAATTTTTTATACCATAGTCTTAACTAAAACAGCTGCTTTGAAATGTTCTAATATTATATGATGATGTGTTATTGACTGATTTGGGGTTAACAGTGGTATCTTTGATGAAGTATCAATCTGAGCAAGTACATGAACTCTCCTTATTAAGTTATAGAAAACAGTTTTGGGCCTTAGACCAGTTTAAGTCACAGAATCATTCATTTATAAAATATTTAAACATGCTATAAGGCAACATTTAACATATTTTACTGTCCATGTCTCTAAGACTACAAAACAGCTATTTATATATATATATATATATATATATATATATATATATATGGTTCCCGTTTAAAAGACCGAAATGTAATATACTCGAAATGTAATATCCCGAGACTATAAGCGCGAAACTCCGTAATCCCGAAAGACGAGAAGCGCGAAAGGAAGCAATCTGAGAAGGTAGCGGCTGTATATGTGAATAACCAATGTCAGCACATTCCGCTAGCTAGCATGCAGGTTATTGAACAACAGCATACTGCTCCGGGCACAATTGGTGCCGTGTATGCCACTGTGTCATCGCAGAAAGGAGGCGCGGTGCTGCTACTGGATGGCTATGTGTTACACAGGGAGAAGATAAACAAACAGAAGAGCTACTGGTGCTGCAAATGGAAACGGGGCGAAAAGTGCAGAGGTAGGGCTGTGTCAGTAAGCGTGCCTAATGGGGAGCAGTTGTTGAAATCAGTTGCGCATTTTCATCCTGGGGATCCCGTCGATGTTGCACAATATAGAATGTGTAGTAATCTAAAGCTAAAGGCAAGCAACTCTAGGGATAACCCCTGCTTGCTTGTCGATGATGTGTTAGCGTCAACCTCAAGTATTATTGCCCCTAGTTTGCCCCCTCGTAAAGCACTGGCACAGCAGGTACGCAGGGTCCGCCGTAAGGTGTCGGACTGTTGTAGCAGCCGTATCCAACGTTTGCAAGACATAGATGTTAATGACTTCCCAACGAAATCTGGAGTGTTCCTCAGCAAGAGTGTGGTAGATGTTGTGTCAGACACAGCAGTGGTGGTGTTTTCAACTAAGCAGGACTTACTTGATCTAAGCACTGCAACGATCTGGCTAGTTGATGGCACTTTCTTTTACAAAGGTATTATGTGCCGACAATTATACAGCATACATGGCTTGATTCAGTATGGAGGGTACCATAAGAGTGTCCCCTTACTATATTGTATCATGAATAAAAAGTCATTGAAGTCATATAACAGCATGTGGAGTTGTGTGTTACAGTTAATGGATGACAATGGTTTGGAGATAGCCGTAAAATACGTTCTTAGTGACTTTGAGATTGCTGCAAGGAGAAGTATACTTTTGAATTTGCAGGGTGTGACAGCTAAAGGGTGTCTCTTTCATTTTTCACAGAATATATGGCGGAAGGTCCAACAGTTGGGTCTAGCCCACTTGTACAATACGGATTTTAATTTCCAGTTGAATGTTAAATGTTTGATTGCCTTAGCATTCCTGCCTGTGAGTGATGTCAGTGCAGGTTTCAATGCGGTGAAGGAAGTATTCCCTCCTGAAGGTACGGAGCTCTTGCGTTACTTCTCTGAATGGTATGTTGATGGGAAACCTCGTAAATTCTGCACTAGAACTACTGGCTTTTCGAGATTCCCACCACTGTTCCCTATTGCATTCTGGAATGTGGAGGAGTTAAATGCATTGTTCTTGCCTCGTACACAAAATAGTGTAGAGGCATGGCACCATAGACTGAAGAGTCTTCTGGGACATAGGCAGACCGACTTGTCCCTTCTCATGAAGGTATTGGCTAGGGAACAAGACAGGGTGGATGAGCTTAGGGTACGTTTGGGCTGTGGTACTCCTCCCTCACCGAAGAAGCGGAAGGTTGTACGCCGTCATTCGCAATTCCAGCATGTGTTTAAGAATCGGGACAGTTATTCTTCGTTGGACTTCCTTATGGCTATTGCAAGGTTACTGAAAGTGTGAATAGTACAGATTGTTTGTTGTTCGACTATGACTTTGATCGGCGGTACGAGTGGAGTTGCGCCATACGAGTGACGGATGTTGTCAGTTCCGGACGTTTTGGTTTTGGATTTACATGCCCGACGGTTTGTTTGATGCAGATGTCTTGCTTATTTATTATTTAGGACATGGCGGATGCTTTTGATTTGTTTAATAAATTGTTGGTGGGTTTTTCGAGATTTCGAGATTTTTCTGTATTTGTGTATGGCGTACGTGTTTTATTCGAGATATTGCGTACTCGGGATTGTTACCTTTCGAGTTTTCGGTTTCGGGATTTTGCGTTTCGGGAATGTTGCACTTCGAGTTTCTAAACGGGAACCATATATATATATATATATATATATATATATATATATATATATATATATATATATATATATATCTTGCTGAGAATCACTAGTACCATTGCTTTACAGCCCTGTCAGGCTTAGCTCTTGTCTTGATGCTTTAATGAAAATATTGTATTACTATATTCATAAAAAGAAGTTTAGAGTTTAAGTTTTTTGCTCCCCGTACTTTCATACTTTTATAGTGTACCTCTGTGCCCCTGTCCATTACCTGAACTACCAGCTTCTCCTTCTACCCTGAACTCTCTCTGATCTGTAGCCAGTGTGGAACCAAAGGGTGTCCTGAGAGGGTTGTACCAACAACAGCCTTGTTCTATTTTTTTTTCTGTTTATGACCTATCCATGTTTCCCCCTCCCCGGTGATCTCTGGTATTTTCAGGGAGTGAGTGTGCAATGGGAATGTGCTAGTGAACTGAGCTACTATTTCCCCCCTCCCCTGTGATCTCTGGTATGTTCAGGGGGTGAGTGTGCAATGGGAATGTGCTAGTGAACTGAGCTGCTAGAGAAAATGGGAGTCAGACAAGTAGCATCAGTTATTACAAATGCATACCATTTCACTGTGGCTTGTGTATCATGTTCCAGTAACAATGTTATGTAGTCTTTATGCATTTGGGGACACATCTTCTTACTTTTGAGGAAAGCTGTCAGAAGATTAGTTATAAAAAAAGTGTGTTTGCAGAGGGCAAGCTCCTTGGACCCACCAGCCTTGAGATCACTGTATCCCAAGGCAAGAAGAAATCCCCAGGATCTTGATTATAAATTGCAAAGCCCATATTGGCACATTAAAGTTTGCCAAGAGTCTCAATCTGTTGTATGCTGAATACAGTCCTGGCCTCCCCTGAGAGCAATTATTTTCTTTGGATTAATGCTAAATCCTAGTAAGGCAAAAATAACTATCTTAGGGAGTGAAATGCATGCCTTGAATACAGATAAAGAAATTTCTATCATAGCTACTGATGGAACCACCGTTAAGGTAATATCAAGTACTAGATTTCTGTTACTCTAGGTCAGGGCTTGCCTTTAGTACTGGTGTCAGAATGAAGATATGCAAGACCAGTATTCTGCCTGGAATGCTTTGTAGAGCAAAGATGTTCATTAAATCTGAGACAGGGACTGCCACATGCCCTGGCAATGATGTTGCTGAGTTATTGTTTAGTTCTGCAGGTTTGTCTAATTTGATGAGTATACAATCTAAACAAGTATGGACCTAGGTTACAGCCCTGTGGGACACCCTGACTGTAACCAAGAACTTCACCTGTACAATTGTTGTATGATACTTGTCATATCTTATTTGTAAGCCATGCAGCTATCCATCTTATCAACGGCACATCAGTATCTAGTTGTTCTAATTTATTGAGCAGTGTTTTGTATATGACCCAATCAAATGCTGAAGTTAAATCTATATAAATACATCACAGCTCAATTTTTCATTCTGTTGTTATTGTTGTTATAGAATATCATGTTACAGGTGGTAATACATCCATTTTCAATATTTGTATGCTGATATATGGTTTCAAATCACAACCTCTCCAGTTCTGATAATACCTTTTCCAATATTACATTCTCCATTATTTTTCCACAACGTGAAGGTAGACTCTGGGATTGTCCGACTCCCCTTTCCTGTAAAGACAGGTTTAATATGCACATGTCTCCAATCTTGAGGAATCTCCCAATATTTATATGACCTAGTAAATAATAGATATAAGTTCTTGCTGAAATGTTCTGAGATCATTATTATTAATTCTGTCTCTTCCCTGTGCTTTGTTTGGATCCAGTTTGCAGAGTTCTTTTTTGATATAATCTAATTTGATTTCAGTATCTCAGGTTAACTGGATGTCCCAACTTATCATCTCCTTTGTGGAGCCAAACTGTTTTGCATAAGATTTTGTTAATATATTTATAATCTGTTGTGTCTGAGAATAAATTTTAGAATCTATACACAAGCTTATCAATTTGTATGTTTTTACTCCTTCCACGTTATCTATAAAATGGTTTCCTATTATGCTCAATATCTTCATATAATTATTTTTTTTTCATTTTTTTTCTTGATTTTGCATTACCCTATGCTTAATTTGTTTGTCCAGCTGGTTTATTTCAGTTTTCAACCTCTTTTCCATTTCTTATATTTTTTGTCTCTCAACTTAATCGGGTATCTTGTTTTTATGGAAGCATAAGCCCCTGATGTTGCAGGCCTAGATCCTGATGTTAAACATTTTTTTTAATTTTTTTTTTCAAAACTTTCCATGTTCTTCTGTAGATTTTTCACTGAATGCTTCAGTGCAATTAGTTTTATATAATGACTGCTTTGCTTCCATCTAATCTATAATTAACCTTCTGTGCACTGGATTAGACTTCGGTTTGTTAGAATTATCTAGCAACAAATCAATCTTTATAACCCCATGATCGCTGCACATCAAATGTGATAAAACTTGACATGAGGCAACAGTAATTTCTTTAGAAACACAAACAATGTCTAGTATGTTCCATCCCCTGGTAGTTTTTTTTTACAATCTAAAGCAATTGCTGTTCCTGAATATACGTTGTGAATAATTTCCTTACTAATGCTGTTGAATCAATATTATTCCAGTCTGTTTCTGGTAAATTCAAGTCCCCAGCCTCTATTATTCTCCCCTCCTGAGTTTCATGCAAGAAATGTATGAATTTATCTAGGTCATCAGAACTTGACTTTGGTGGTCTATAGACTCCAACAATTGTTATATGTCCCAGGGTTGTCTTTATTGTCACAGTTACACAGTCTATAGCATTGATGTTATCATTGATATAGTAATAATCACAGGTCTCTTAACTGTCTTTTTCATTCCACCTGATTTTTGTTAGAATGTCTGTTACAGTGAAAACATTTATACTCTCTCAGAACTGGTTTTCCGTCATTGTTCTTTAGCCTCAATCTTGTGGGAATGTATCAAATGTTCTGATACTAAACTTTATTATTGATGTTTCTAGCATTAACATTGCATTGCATCATATGTTGCCATCTGTGAAATGTTAAATTTTTGACCTGGCAAAATCCTGCCTTGTTTTTTTCTGCTGCAAAACTTCTGTTCCCTGATCTTGATAAATGCATGCCATCATGTCTGAGCACATGTGTGCCCAGAATTAGGCTCAAATGTTCTACACATTTCCATTTTTTTAAATGGGACATTTTTCATGTAGACATTTACCCCCAAAAAATCTTTTCATTCACAATGACATGACTCTTCTTTCTATCTGTGATTTGTGAAAAATATGTCCCAACACCAGTACAAACTATACTATCTAAGAGCCCTACCAAGAGTCAGACAGTCCTTGCAGATGAGATCATTTGTACCAACACGAATAAAAGCAGATAAATACTTTCTTATGCTCCTGGTAAGCATAACACTTTCCAATGTTCATTATCTTCTCTGTAAATGTAAGTATTGGTTCCTCTATTAATTGAATCTTCAATTACAAGAATATCTTTTCTAACCAGATCTGAAGAATCTTCAGCTTCTAATTTCAGTAATATCTGCTCTATCATTTGTTACAAATGAATGATCTTTATCACCATTAGTCTTATTAATCCCTCTCTTTTCATTGCTTATTACATTTGCAAGCATACAATTCTCATCCAGCTGGCTTTGTACATCCACAGCTGGAGCCATGTTGTAAAAGTCTGTCTTTCTCATCTTTTTCTTACAGTAATGTTCTTCAGTCCTTCCACATTCAGTTTTGATTTCTTCCTTTTCATCTGACCCTTGCCTCTTTTTTTCTACCTTCTCTTTTGGAAAAATGCTGCCTTTTTGTGTTAGCTGAAGGTTTTTTTTAAACACCTTTATTGAATGCAAATTTACATTTATACAAAAGTAATTGAACTGTTTTAACAAATTAACGTTAACAAACATTATACTTCACATATATTGTTATATATCATATAATCTAAACAACATTGCATACATTATTCAATTCCTGCCCCTATTATTTTAAACAAACATGTTTATTAGAGCATCACTTATGACATAAGCAATCATACATTTATATAAATGAAAACAAATCAGATCGACACAATCCTAGTTGCAAGCATTTTACATTACAAACCATATGGACACAGTCCCAGTTGGAAACATTATACATAACTTATAATCTACCCAATCATTTTCAGTCAAACAATACATAGGTCATTTAAGTCCTGCTTTCTTTTAAACATTATTCCTCCTCTGTATGTATTGTTCCCATAATTCCCTTTTTCCTATGTAAATTCCCATTTTTCCTATGTAGTTTGCTCCTACCCTTTTTTAAAGATCTCAATTCCAGTTGTTTTATCTCTGTTGCTATATTCACTATTTCTAATATAGTTGGTTTAGATGTTGGTTTCCATTTTCTAGTAATTGCTTAAGCTGAAATTTTTCTGATAAAAAATGTTATCATTACCTGTATTTTGTGTGTTACATAACAAAGCAGTGTCATTTTAGTATGTATTCTCTTTACTTTACAGACATGTATCAGATTCTTTTTCTTTTATGTTACTTATTTTAAACTTCTTCCTATCTTTCTTTTTTATTTACTTCTGAACACTTGGAATCTTCAAATTGCTGAATACTTGTATCCAGAATTCCAAAGTTGTCAGAAGCATTGTCTTTTTTCATAGGAGCTGAGTGATCTTTACAGTCAATAAATACAGCTTTCCAAATGTGTTCTGTTTGCTCTTTGCATAACATTATTTATCTCACCAGTCCAGTCATTAATATATGTAATAGGAGTTCTCCAAGCCATGCCAATTGCACAAGTGCAATCATCAGTAAGTCTAGATTTACTACTAATAATGGTTAGCAAATCATCCATTTGACAAGAGCAACACTGTTCACCAATGTTATCAGGCATTACCTTTAAATATACATAGCATTTATTACACTGTACAAGATATTTATGCTTTAGCAAATCATTAATGGCATGCTCATTTAAGCAATCCATATGCAACTACAAATGAATAAAACATTTCTAAAAGAAAAGAATAATCAAAATCTGACACCACAGGATTCAAAGAGAACAAATCGACTTCTATAAGGAAAATCACACAAGCAATATACAAATTAAGTACAGTAAAGTTGTTGCTCTGACCGAACAAGTTTTGAAAGTCAGACAAAAGCTGGAAGTCCTTTACATCTTGTGTGGTTGCCCACAGTAGCTTCTGCTCACTATCGCTTACAGTCAATTCCTTTACATCTTGTGTGAATTCGCACAGTAGCTTCTGCTCACTGTCGCTTGTAGTCAATTCCTTTACATCCTGTGTGAATGTGCACAGTAGCGTCTGCTCCCTATCTCTTACAGTGAATTCCTTTACATCTTGTGCGATTGCCCACAGTAGCTTCTGCTCACTATCGCTTAGTCAATTCCTTTACATCTTGTGTGAATTCGCACAGTAGCTTCTGTTCACTGTCGCTTGTAGTCAATTCCTTTACATCCTGTGCGAATTCGCACAGTAGCTTCTGCTCTCTATCACTTGCAGTCACACCTCTTTTTAACTGTAAACATCAATAAATCACAAACCAAGACAGGATTGTTTAGCTAAGCTCTGGATTGTCCTCTTTGCAGTCAGCGTGACTTTATAGCTGACGGGTACCTGTCAAATCTTCGAATGCTCATATTTTCAAACGTTACATGGTCGAGACCAAACATTCGAAATTTTGAGTGCTCGAAGATAGACTTTCAATGGCAACGTATGGAGCGGATAGGGAGAATTTCCCTTTTCTGCACTGAAGTGCAGTCTCAGAGTTGGTATATTTAAGTAGGGGGTGTGTGTGTGGGTGCCGCCCTGCCTACACTGTTAAAGTGTTTTTTTCTGTTTTTTTCTTTTTTTTTTTTTTTTATGTTCGAACATCCAAATGTCAAACATTTGGTCTTGACCATGTAATGTTCTACATTTTGGATGTTCGGACATTTAACATAGACCGTAGATGACTATGCCCCTTGTGACGGCTAGAGTTTGCCTGTCTAAAACCTATCCCCAACAACTGAGGGTGAAAATTAAAATTTAGTAAACAAAATATAAATCAAAGTAAATCTTATTGTTTACAAGCTATCCCTTCCTTCCTACGAACAGTGAAAAACTGTGGTAAAAAATAAATTCAGATTAAAAACTTCTCTTACCAACCTACTGAGCAGTCAGTCACAAACCAATACAGGATTGTTTCGATAAGCTCTGGATTCTGTGATTTTGTGTTTTCAGAATTTCTGTTGTACTTTTATTAACTTTTTTTGAATGCTAGCATTTATAACGCTTCTTATGTTAAGTGACCCATAGTGCATGTTTTTCATTTTGGTCTATTGTAAGTTGTATTTGCCCACTTGGGCATATATGTCTGACAAAATAAAGCAGTAGGTAAGAAAGTATGTAAATAAATAAAAGTAATTTTAAATTAACCAAACAAGTCAAGTCTGATATCAAAGTAAAATAAAACAATAAATGCCTAAATGGGTTTAGAATATGTTGGCTTTAGAGGTTCATTCACATCGGCTGGGTGATAGAACAATTATTTATAAGCTGTCAGTAGTGAAAACTGACATGACAATAATTAGCTGTAAATATGCTGCTTGCCTTTAAAATCAGTTTAAATGACGAGGAAAACAAATGTTCTTCTATAACTTTGCTGTAAACTTTAATGCAGTGGGGTTTGAAATCCACTGCACTGATCAGTACAAGATGTACAGACAGATTTATGGTGTCCAGACTTTGCTTCAGGTTGTAAGACAGCAAGCTGGCATGACAACATCTGTTTAAAGGTCTCAGCTGAGAAATGTTTATATTTCAGCATGATTTCATTCTTGAGTTCTTGATTCAGTGTCCTTAGACTTCATCTGTATGGTTTCAGTTTTGAGCACTTCATTCATTTTATAGGTAGGAAACTTGTAAATACTACATTAGGTCCTGTGAAATATTTATTTATTTGGTTCAACAAGTCCACATTTTCAGCGGAGGCACAAGGAGAAAAGCTCTATTAGTGTAAAAATATACATATGCATCATTTTTGTTACATTCAGTTTGTCATTTAAATAATGTTATGTAGCAGAGCATTTAGTAAGAAACATTCATACATCATAAATAAAAAAAATGAATACAGAGAAAAAATGTAACCACACAAGGAGAGTAGGAAATAAAATTGAACAGGAAATGAATGTCACAGAAAGCAAATGAAATGGAGAAAAAATATAGTACAACTGAGAGATAATTGAGTATGGCAGATTAGTTTCCCTTGACATAGATAGGTAAGTTTAAGAAAGAATGTTCAGACTGTGAGAGGATAATATTACAGTATGCTAATGTGAAATTAGCAGAGCAAGGTGTGCAGAGGAAGATGGTAGGGGGAACTTAGTAGGGTTAGATGTTAAGCAGAGGAGTGAAAAGGTACTGAAGGTGTTGCTAAGGAGGAGAGAAAAGAGAAAGAGAAATTAAGGTATGGAGGTAGGATGTTAAAGTGGATAAGATGACAAATAGAAAAGAATGGGAGAGAAATTAAGATACATGGATGGGCTGATAAATGGAGGGACAGAAACTGAGATGAGAGTAAGAAAGACAGAGGACCGCGGTGTAGTTAGTTATGGGAGAAGGCAGATTTTGGAGGGCAAATAAATACTCTTAAGACCACCAACTAAACTAGTTAAATGAAATGCTGCATGCACTGCCTAAAGTAGGCAGATACAGAGGAAATAAATAATAAAAGCATCAAGATAACATATAATTACTATATCCATTTCAAACCACACTACAATAAAACCATATCCATTGTACCAGACACAGGCACAAGCGCATATACACAAACGCATACATATACATAAAAATGCACTCATGCAGGCATAGGTTCATGTAGCAGTCGCACATAAAAATCACACAAATTGGTTGTATAATGTTTAGGGTTGGAAGGCATAAGCAGCACACACAACTCCCTTGCCTTGCATGGCAGGCACTGTTGTAATTTAGTAAACTGCAACTTTAGTTTGCTAAATCGGAATACAGCTGTTAGATTATAATAGCTTCATGATTCTACAGTCTTCCCTTGCAATACCATTACATTATAACTTCATCTGCATAACAGAAAAATAAGCCAGTTTCAAGACTTCTTCCTTACAGCATTATTGGCTGTATTTGTATTATGTATCTTGTTTGTATTAGTATAAGAAAACTATTCAAAAATTCAGGTAGATTGAGGAAATAATATAGTATTTGTGAGACCTTGGGAGAACACAGAAATGCTTAACTGAAATCATGAATGCAGTCCAACTTTAACCTTCCCCATTCTCCAATGCAGAGCCCACCCCATCTAAGTTCAGACCACTTTTGAATGACATTGAGGAGTCCCCAGTACCTTGATGTCTGTGATGCCACTTACATTACTGATGGGTACTCAATCTGTTAGTGTCATAACACTGAAGTAAAGAAATGTGCTATTTCAACAGCCACTGTAATCCATGCATTAAGAAAAAACATAACATCCACCCAGTGTACTGTTCTTTCTAGTCTCCTGACTACAGTCCTCCAGTTTGACACAGAGACCTGCCTAATCTGCTGTGTCAATGCTTTATTAAAAATTCTATTTCAAACAAGATTATGAGTCATATATTTAAAACATCTCCACTTACCTGGGATGAAAACATTTATTTGTTCATACTACTGTTGTGTACTGCTAGTTTAGCATTGGGGAACAGCAGATCATCACCGATTCGAGTGATGCACTGTACAGTATGGTCCAAAAAGAAAATCTCCCTAGCCATCCAATCAGAGTCTGGAGAAGGAAGCCCATTTACCTGACTATCAGTGATCCTTAGGTTACAGTTGTGGCATTCACCCCATCATTCTGAAGACTTCTTGTAAAAGAAGAAAAACATTTTTCTAAAAAAAAAAAGACAATTCATATTGATTTTCCCAAAACACCCAGTCATTGTGACTACTGTCGCATATTCCTTGTTTTTTTTTTTTTTTTGCCCATACCTCACCATGTCAGAATTGCAGGTATCTCTTTTTCCTAGCTCAGAGACATAGTTTGACTCCTTAGGAGGTAAACTGAGGTGAACCCATTCTTTATTATATTACTTGGGGGATTTTCAACAAAAAGCCATAATTTGACTTTATCTTAATATTGTGACTTAAAATCAAATTCTCAGCACACTATACGTGGGACACTATGTCATGAAGTACTTATGAAGCATGCAGGTTCCTATTATTTAAGCGAATACTTAAAGTTGCGAATGCTGTTTCATCTAATGTGTTTACGTGAAATGGCAGAATGCCGAAAGCATGGAACAGCATTTTTTTTCCTAGGGAAAAAAATCACTGGGCCGTTTTTGGGACTTTGCCATTTCCTCCACTGTGGTGCGATCTTGGAGTTGGTATATTTAAGTAGGGGGAGGGCAAAGCCCCCCACTTCAATTTGGGTGGTGTGTTTTTTTTTTTTTTTTTTTTTTTTTTTTTTTAATGGATCAGCGATTTTTTTTTCCCCCTGGGAAAAAAATCGCTGATCCGTGTCTTTGACATTTTGCATTTTCATTGTGTTTGGGTCGATTATATAGCATTCACAATTTCAAGTGTTCGCTAATATAAAATAGACCCCAGTATGCTACTGATGTCTGCAAAGTTCTGAACAGAAAGATGATTTCAGAACTATTAATTCAATTTTTAAAGGAGAACTGCATAGTGGCAATGTTGTAATTCAAGACCTCAGCCCATAACTTGAGTATCCTGAAACTCTGGTTCAAAGCAATGGCAGAGTTTATAGCCTGCATCTAATTTAACAAACTTTATTTTAACTGCCAATTTCCAGTGCTCTGAATTCAGAAATCAGCATGCATTACACCAGTTCCACTTACTGAGAGGATTAATGACCTTACTTTTACCTCTGTGTACCTTGGTTTGATTAACATCCTGCATGTTGGCGGAACTGGCATGGGGAAGGTAAGAAAGGAGAAGAGCTGTGGATGTACAAAGCCAGCTGGATGAGAATTGTATGCTTGTAAATGTAATAAGTAATGAAAACAGTGGAATTAATAAGACTAATTTTGATGAAGATCATTCCTTTGTAATAACTGATGGAGCAGAAATTACTGAATTAGAATTTGGAGATTCTTCAAATCTGGTCAGAAAATAAATTCTTGTAATTGCAGATTCATTTATTACAGGACCTGATACTTATATTTGCAGAGAACATAATGAACATTGGTGTTATGGTTACTAGGAGCAAAAATAGAGGATTTGAGGCAGGCCTTAGAATGCCTTAATATAAGAATTATGGATCTGTTTTTATTCATGGTGGTACATTTGATCTCATCTGCAATGACTCTCTTACAGCCCTCTTAGACAGCATAACTTGTACAGATGTTAGGATGTATTTTTCACAAATCACATATAGAATGGAGAGTCATGTCACGGTGAATCAAAAGATTTTTTGGGTAAATACCTAAATGAAAAAAAGTCCCATTTTAAAAAATGAAAACGTGTAGAGCATCCAAGCCTAATTTTGAGCACACATGTTCAGACAGGATGGTATGCACTTGTCAAGATCAAGGCAGAGAATTTTCACAGGAGATATTTTGCAATATTTGATAAACACAAGGCAGGAATTTTACCAGGTCATAATTTTAACAGTAAAAAGATAGCAACATTTGATGCACCTTTGATGGTTCTTAGTGCCAGGGCCATTGCTAGCATTTTGGTGGCTCCCAGCAAGTTTCAAGTTGGGGGCCCTACCCAGGAGAATATAAAAAGTGTGACCACATTGCCATCATGCCCCCTCCCTATCAAGCTCATGCAGCACCATTTAACAATCACTGACTAGTGTTACTACATTCAGACCATTAAAAAGACTTGAGATGTCAAGGTACACAATGACTGACATTTAGTAGCAATGTTACATTATGGCAAGCCCCTGTACCACAGCAAGGAATCCACTCACAATGGTGCACACACATACTGACTGGGGCAGTGCAGTGATGCAGCGGTTAACGTTGTCTCCTCACAGCGAGAGGTTCTCTGGTTTGATTCTCAGCTGGGGTGTCTTCTGCGTGGAGTCTGCATGTCCTCCCTGTGTTCACGTGGGTTTCCTCCCACATTCCAAAGATATGCTTCTGCAGCATTTCTCCTTGGGCCTCTGCTGAAAATAGACTCTGTCCTAGTCAGACTTTCCTGGTCAACAAATGTTAAATAAATAAAATTTAGTACCAATAAATTATGACAAGCCCCTGTACCACAGCAAGGTAGCCACTCACAATGGTGCACACACATGCTGACTGGGGCAGCGCAGTGGTTAACATTGTCACCTCAGAGCAAGAGGTTCCCTGGTTTGATTCTCAGCTGGGGTGCCTTCTTTATGGAGTCTGCATGTCCTCCCTGCGTTCGTGTGGGTTTCCTCTGGGTACTCTGGTTTCCTCCCACATTCCAAAGACATGCATCTGGAGTGTTTCTCCCTGGAGCTCTGCTGTAAATAGGCTCTGTCCTAGTCGCTCTTTCTCCATCAACAAATGTTAAATAAAATTTAGTACTGATGTTGCATTATGACAAGCCTCTGTACCACAGCAAGGTATCCATGCACAGAGGTGTGTACACACTGACTGATATTTAGTACCAACAATATTTATTTATTTATTAGTTATTACAGTTTGATGACCAGGATAGTCAACTGGGCCTGGAAGAGCCATTTTCAGTGGAGGCCCAGGGAGAAAAGCTCCCCAGGATATAGGCAACTTTACAATAGTTATAAAAGTAAATAAAGTAGTAGAACAGCGAAAAATACAGAGATAATATACAATTTGTTATAAAAAAGTCATAACATTTCTAATCCTAGGTAATGATTTACAAATGTGAGATTCATGTAGCCTAAAAATATTAAAAATACATGTAAGTAAAACATTTATGTCCAGATAAAAAAGCAAGCTTTAAGTTCTAAATATGAGGAGAGGACAGAGATAAGAAGGTGAGGTGGGAGAGGTAAAAGGTCATATATAGTGCAGAAAGGGAATGGGTTGGGGGGACGTTTATGAGGTATAGGGTAGGAGAGGAAGTAGAGGCAAAGGGTAAGGGAGCACAGTGATAGAAGGTTGAGGTATATAGTGCATGGGAGATGATGTTAGAATTTATGTGGTAGGGGTACAGGAACATTCCCACTTTGAAAGGAGGTGAGATTGGAGAAGAGTTTTGAAGTTTGAGTGGCTCTGAGTATTTCAAAGGGTGGTAGGGAGAGAATTCAAGAGTTTAGCTATGGAGCAGGATAACAGTAGGTGGCCAGGGGGCCGATGAGGTTCATAGGTTCATGCTAGGCTATCTGCAAAGCCTAGCCAGAGTGTGTTTGGCTTTCGCCACCCATTTTAAATTAATTTTGCTATGTCCTTTTTCGAGGTTAGTATACTGTGCCTCTGTCTAACAGTGACACAGAAGTGATACCCGGGGTAAACCTATGATCTCCCATCCACTCATCAAGATTCCTCTTGAAGAGAGTCAATGAGGGACTCTGCCTAACCTGGACTGGGATTTTATTCCAGAGTGAAGGGAGCCTCTGGGTTATGAATCTGTCCCTCCAGCATGTCCTATTTATTTCAGTGCTGAGGTTCAAGTCTCTCGAGCGCGTAGCTTGATGGGATTTGGATTTTCTGAGGTGCAGCATGTCCATTAATTCTGAGTTGGACATGGCTTTATACGTCAGGCACAGATCGCCTCTGAGCAGGTGGTATGCCACTGAGTAGAGCTGGAGTTTCTTTAACCGGGCAGCATATGGCATCTGTTTGAGCCCTTTGATCCTCTTGGTGAGGTACTTTTGGGGTCTTTCCAGTTGCTGTAGGTGTCTGGTAAGGTACATCCCAAAAGGGGCATTGTACTCAATTATGGGCCTGATGAGGGATGAGTAAAGAGGCACGATGACCTCCCCTGATCTAGATGTGAATCCCTTCATGATTAGGTGGGCTATATAAATTCTTTTCTCACCACTATGGACACGTGGTTGTCAAATGAGAGATTGCTATCATCTTGGGTCCCCAGGTCCCTAATTACTTCTTCTGTACTTAATGGATTACCACCTATGTGGTAATTTGTGGGCACTTTGTTTTTGCCAAAGGGGATGACTATACACTTTTTGGTGTTTAGCTTGAGGCCATAGCTCTGGCACCAGTTGTCTGTTTCTATGAGGCCCTTTTGGAGGATGCTTGTGTCGGCTGGAGAGTCGATTATGGCGCCCAGTTTGCAGTCATCTGCGAACTTGGTCAGCCACAGTCCTTCCGTGTTGGCCTGTACCTCCGAGAAATATATACCAAACAAGAGAGGTCCCAGGGCTGAGCCTTGTGGGACGCCACTTGTAACTGGTTTGGAGTCTGACATGGCTCCAGCAATTCTAATCATGTGGGTTCTGTCCTTGAGCCAGTTTGCAACCCATCTAGTGACATAGGGGTTTATATTTAAGCTGGTGAGCTTATCTATAATGTCCGAGTGGGGTATTGTATCGAAGGCTTTTGCGAGGTCCAGGTAGGCTGTGTGGACCACCTTCCCCTAGTCAATGGCCTTGGTGACTGTTTCAAAGAAGTCAACCAGGTTTAAGAGATAGGATCTGCCCTTAACAAAGCTGAACTGGGTGGGATCCAGTGTCTGTAGGTCCCCAATATCGTTATTTATGAGGTATGAGGTCCATGATGATCCTTTCCATAGCTTTGCAGACCAAGCTAGTCAGGCTTATGGGGCGATAGTTTCCAGGATCCGTTGAGGCAGAGGGACCACTGTTGCTAAATGCCACTCTTTGGGTACATATCCTGTAGTAAGGCTGAGATTGAACAGTAGTTTTATGTTTGGGTTTAGCTCTTCTTGGAGTTCATGTAGGATGCAGCCCGGGACACCGTCTGGTCCCATTGATGCTGTGTTTTTTGCTTTGGAGAGGGCAGCTCTTACCTGAGCATCTGAGATGTCAGGGGGGCAGCACTCTGCTGGGATAGATATTTGCCCTTTTGGTGGGGAGGAGGGAGAAGTTTGCGCTGAACCTGTCAGCTAGGATGTTGGCAATGTCTGTGGGTTCGGTGTATTTTTTGTCATTTTGGACTAATTCTGAGCATATCTGGGAATTCCCACCCAGGTTCCTAACATAACTAAAGAAAGCCTTGTGATTATCCTTAGTGTCCTGTGCAATTTTTCTCTCAAAGCTGGCCTTAGACGATTTTATGAGTGCCCATAGATTTTTGCTAATACTGATCAGAGATGCCTTCCCTTTTTGGGATTTTGCTCTATCATGTAGTAGCTTCCTCCTTCTATTATAGGTTCATAGGTTCATAGGTTCATACTAGGCTATCTGCCCAAGGGCATTTATAAGCCTAGCCCATAGTTATGTGGCTTTCGCCACCCCTTTAGTTTGAATAAAACTATGCCTATTATTTTGCTGTGCCTCTGTCAAGCAGTGACACTGAAGTAATCCCTGGGGTATATCTGCGATCTCCCATCCATTGGTCAAGATTCCTCTTGAACAAGGCCAGCGAGGTGCTCTGCCTCACATGTACCGGGATTTTGTTCCACAGCATAGGGAGTCTCTGG
The DNA here is from genome assembly GCF_019279795.1 of Protopterus annectens. Classification (NCBI taxonomy): domain Eukaryota; kingdom Metazoa; phylum Chordata; order Ceratodontiformes; family Protopteridae; genus Protopterus; species Protopterus annectens. The sequence continues at coordinate 395,401,126 of NC_056738.1, read as the reverse complement.
GTGATGAATCTGTCCCTCCAGCACGTTCTATTAATAACCGTGTCAAGGTTTAAGTCTCCGCGCCTTGTGGTTCTGAGGGATCTAGATTTTTGAGGTGAAGCATATTCATCAAATCTGGGTTTGACATGGCCTTATATGTCAGGCACAGGTCACCTCTGAGCAAGCGGTATGAGACTGAATAGAGCTGGAGTTCTTTCAGTCGGGCAGCATAAGACATATTTTTGAGACCCTTTATCCTTTTGGTGAGGAACTTTTGGGGCCTTTCCAGCTGCTGCAGGTGTCGGGTCAGATACATTCCGAATGGGGCATTGTACTCAATCATAGGTCTAATGAGTGATGAGTACAGGGGGACGATGACCTCCCTTGATCTAGATGTGAATCCCTTCATGATCAGGTGGGCAATGCAGAAGGTTTTCCTAACTACTTTAGCAACATGAGTGTCAAACGAAAGGCTACTGTCAACCTGGGTCCCCAGATCCCTGATGTATAGTTTGTTTATGGCTGGGGTCCACCAGACAGGACGTCTGCCTTTGGAGGATTGGGTCTTGGTTTTATTTGTGATTGCATGATCCATGCATTCCTGAAGGTGTTCATAGAATGTGTTTATAAAGAATTCTGTGGTCTGGGCCGTATTTTCCACAGGCCCGGGGGCTTTGAAGGATTCCACCTCGGTTTTGAGGAGTGTGAAATTTGCTTTAGAGAAGTTTTTCACTGTGGTTTTCAGGGCAGGGGGTGGAGTCGGGATGTGAATATCCAGTGAGATTAGTTTATGGTCTGATCTTACCAGTGAGGGATACACTTCTGGTTTGGAGCATAGAGTCCCCATGTTGGTGATGATCAGGTCCAGTATGTTTTCCCCTCTTGTGGGAGTGGTAACAAGTTGTTCCATAGCATTTGAGTTTATAAATTCTAGGAACCTTTGGTCTAGGGTGTTGGAGCTAGAGTAATGCTCCCAGTCTATGTTTGGGTAGTTGAAGTCGCCCAATATAATGGTGTTTGGAGAGACCTTCATATTTTCCAGTGTTCTCAGGAAGGCCGAGTGGGGTTCCTGGGTTTGGGAGGGTGGTCTGTAGCAGGCTATAAACTGGAAGGCAGTTTTACCCACTATTAGTTGCACATGGATAGTCTCTGATGCTTCATGCTGTGCCACCAACCTGGAGGTGTGGGTATCTTTGACGAATATTGATACTCCCCCTCCTTTTGTGGTTCGGTCCAAGTTTTGGGGCCAAAAAGCATGGTATGAGGTATAACCTGGTAGTGCTGGGGTGCTCGTGGGAGCCTTGAACCAGGTTTCTGTTAGTGCACAGATATCGATGTTCTCCATGCTAAGGAGAGTTTTGAGTGCGTGCATCTTGAGGTTTAGACTTCTGGCGTTGAGTAGCATTATTATCCCTTGTGATACCTATGGAGGTGAGTTTGTCTTTTGAGCCTTGCCTAAAAAAGGCACTATGGGGGTAGCAAGAGCCTTTGCCAATATCCGAAAACCCAAGGGTGACAGGTGCAAGCCATCCCTAGCGAAGCATCATGGCTTGTTGAGCATGTCATCCCAGGCTGACAGGCATTGGATCCCCTTTGAATGACACCAATACTTAAGCCAATTGTTGAAATTGATCATCTTGTCTTCATATTGTGGCATCATTCTTGGTGAGGGTAAGATGCTACTCAAGGTCAGGGTCATACCAACCTGAGCTACATGCTCAGAGAGCTCGTCTATGTCTCTTTTCATGTAGTCCAGGGAGGTACGTCTCAGGTCATTCACACCAGCATGAACAATGACTGAATCATATTTGTGCCTTGAGTGACCTGAGTGCTTGTTATGTGGCGGATCCTAGCGCCCAACAGGCAGCTCACCGTGACCTTCTCCTTGTTCAGCGTGGTGAGCGGGATGTCAGTGTGCCTGATGCTCACCAGGCTGAATAAGGAGAAGGTCATGGTGAGCAGCCTGTTGGGCGCTAGGATCCGCCACATAACACAAGCACTCAGGTCACTCCAAGGCAAGTACAAATATGACTCAGTCATTGTCCATGCTGGTGTGAATGACGTGAGACATACCTCCCTGGACTACATGAAAAGAGACATAGAGGAGCTCTCTGAGCATGTAGCCCAGGCTGGTATGACCCTGACCTTGAGTAGCATCCTACCCTCACCAAGAATGATGCCACAATATGAAGACAAGATGATCAATTTCAACAACTGGCTTAAGTATTGGTGTCATTCAAAGGGGATGCAATGCCTGTCAGTCTGGGATGATATGCTCGACAAGCCACAATGCTTCACTAGGGACAGCTTGCACCTGTCACCCCTGGGCTTTCGGATATTGGCAAAGGCTCTTGCTACCCCCATAGTGCCTTTTTTAGGCAGGGCTCAAAAGACAAACCCACCTCCATAGGTATCACAAGGGATAAGAAACTAAGAGTAATGCTACTCAATGCCAGAAGCCTAAACCTCAAGATGCACGCACTCGAAACTCTCCTTAGCATGGAGAACATCGATATCTGTGCAGTAACAGAAACCTGGTTCAGGGCTCCCGAGAACACCCCAGCAATACCTGGTTATACCTCATACCATGCTTTTCGGCCCCAAAACTTGGACCGAACCACAAAAGGTGGGGGAGTATCGGTATTCATCAAAGATACCCACACTTCCAGGTTGGTGGCAAAGCACAAAGCATCAGAGACTATCCATGTGCAACTAACAGTGGGTAAAACTGCCTTCCAGTTTATAGCCTGCTACAGACCACCCTCCTAAACCCAGGAACCCCACTCGGCCTTCCTGAGAACACTGGAAAATATGAAGTTCTCTCCAAACACCATTATATTGGGCGACTTCAACTACCCAAACATAGACTGGGAGCATTACTCTAGCTCCAACACCCTAGCCCAAAGGTTCCTAGAATTCATAAACTCAAATGCTATGGTACAACTTGTTACCACTCCCACAAGAGGGGAAAACATACTGGACCTGATCATCACCAACATGGGGACTCTATGCTCCAGACCAGAAATGTATCCCTCACTGGTAAGATCAGACCATAAACTGATCTCACTAGATATTCACATCCCGACCCCACCCCTGCCCAGAAAAGCACAGTAAAACTTCTAAAGCAAATTTCACACTCCTCAAAACCGAGGTGGAATCCTTCAAAGCCCCCGGGCCTGTGGAAAATACGGCCCAGACCGCAGAATCCTTTATAAATGCCTTCTATGAACACCTTCAGGAATGCATGGATCATGCAATCCCAAATAAAACCAAGACCCAATCCTCCAAAGGCAGACGCCCTGTCTGGTGGACCCCAGCCATAAACAAACTATACAATAGAAGGAGGAAGCTACTACATGATAGAGCAAAATCCCAAAAGGGAAGGCATCTCTGATCAGTATTAGCAAAAAACTATGGGCACTCATAAAATCGTCTAAGGCCAGCTTCAAGAGAAAAATTGCACAGGACACTAAGGATAATCACAAGGCTTTCTTTAGTTATGTTAGGAACCTGGGTGGGAATTCCCAGATATGCTCAGAATTAGTCCAAAATGACAAAAAATACACCGAACCCACAGACATTGCCAACAGCCTAGCTGACAGGTTCAGCGCAAACTTCTCCCCCCCCCCCCACCAAAAGGAATATCTATCCCAGCAGAGTGCTGCCTCCTCGACATCTCAGATACTCAGGTAAGAGCCGCCCTCTCCAAAGCAAAAAACACAGCATCAATGGGACCAGACGGTTTCCCGGGCTGCGTCCTACATGAACTCCAAGAAGAGCTACACCCAAACATAAAACAACTGTTCAATCTCAGCCTTACTACAGGATATGTACCCAAAGAGTGGCGTACAGCAACAGTGGTCCTTCTCCACAAAGGTGGTGCCTCAATGGACCCTGGAAACTATCGCCCCATAAGCCTGACTAGCTTGGTCTGCAAAGCTATGGAAAGGATCATCATGGACCTCATAAATAAAGATATTGGGGACCTGCAGACACTAGATCCTACCCAGTTCGGCTTTGTTAAGGGCAGATCCTGCCTCTTAAACCTGGTTGACTTCTTTGAAACAGTCACCAAGGCCATTGACGAAGGGAAGGTGGTCCACACAGCCTACCTGGACCTTGCAAAAGCCTTCGATACAATACCCCACTCGGGCATTATAGATAAGCTCACCAGCTTAAATATAAACCCCTATGTCACTAGATGGGTTGTAAACTGGCTCAAGGACAGAACCCACATGATTAGAATTGCTGGAGCCATGTCAGACTCCAAACCAGTTACAAGTGGCATCCCACAAGGCTCAGTCCTGGGACCTCTCTTGTTCGGTATATATTTCTCGGAGGTACAGGCCAACATGGAAGGACTGTGGCTGACCAAGTTCGCAGATGACTGCAAATTGGGAGCCATAATTGACTCTCTAGCCGACACAAGCATCCTCCAAAAGGGCCCCATAGAAACAGACAACTGGTGCCAGAGCCATGGCCTCAAGCTAAACGCCAAAAAGTGTATAGTCATCCCCTTTGGCAAAAACAAAGTGCCCACAAATTACCACATAGGTGGTAATCCATTAAGTACAGAAGAAGTAATTAGGGACCTGGGGACCCAAGTTGATAGCAATCTCTCATTTGACAACCACGTGGCCAAAGTGGTTAGAAAAACATTTTATATAGCCCACCTAATCATGAAGGGATTCACATCTAGATTAGGGGAGGTCATCGTGCCTCTTTACTCATCCCTCATCAGGGCCATAATCGAGTACAATGCCCCTTTTGGGATGTACCTTACCAAACACCTGCAACAACTGGAAAGACCCCAAAAGTACCTCACCAAGAGGATCAAAGGGCTCAAACAGATGCCATATGCTGCCCGGTTAAAGAAACTCCAGCTCTACTCAGTGGCATACCGCCTGCTCAGAGGCGACATGTGCCTGACGTATAAAGCCATGTCCAACCCGGAATTAAGAGACATGCTGCACCTCAAATAATCCAAATCCCATCGAGCTACACGCTCGAGAGACTTGAACCTCAGCACTGAAATAAATAGGACATGCTGGAGGGACAGATTCATAACCCAGAGACTCCCTTCACTCTGGAATAAAATCCCAGTCCAGGTTAGGCAGAGTCCCTCACTGACTCTCTTCAAGAGGAATCTTGATGAGTGGATGGGCGATCGTAGGTTTACCCCAGGTATCACTTCTGTGTCACTGTTAGACAGAGGCACAGTATACTAACCTCAAAAAAGGGCATAGCAAAATTAATTTAAAATGGGTGGCGAAAGCCAAACATACTCTGGCTAGGCTTATAAATGCCCTAGGGCAGATAGCCTAGTATGAACCTATGAACCTAAGTAAAGGCTTATATATGTTTAGAAGATTGTGGTTTTCTGATCTTAGAGAGTGGTTGGGAATGTAGGGGGTTATAGAGGTGCACAGAGAAGGACAACTAGAAGGTTTGAATATGAACTTGTGAGCAGTAGTAAGTCTAAGGAGTTTGAGGTAGTTAGGAAGTTCAAGCCATTCTAGGGAGTGGAGAGAGAGAGACAGTGATGCGATGAGTTTCTGGAGTTGGTGGTAAATTTGGAGATTTTATTGTAACAGGCTTCCAGCATAGCCTGTAAGCCTAGCTGAAGATTAGTGAATAGGGAGGTGCTGTACATAAGAGAGGGAAGAAGGTAAGTAAAGGTAAGGGTGTGTCTGGTGGAGGGGGTAAGGTAATGATTGTGTCTGTACAACAGACCTAGTTTTTGGTGAGTTTTTTTGATATTAGTTTGGATATGGATGTCAAATTTTAGATTTTCATCAATGATGACACCGAGCAGTTTGGTATGTGATACTATTTCTATGGGGCTGTTATTCTGAGCAGTCACTGTAAAAGAGTTTTTGTCTATATTGGTGTTTTTGGATGGGGAGAAGATCATTAACTTTGTTTTACTGGCATTTAAGACGAGATGATTCATCCATGATTCGGTATTGGAGAAGGCTGAGTTTTGAGAAGTATGTCGGAGGGGATGTCTGCTGTACAAATAATATTGAATTAGTGTGATATTGGAGAGAGACTGTTGGAAGTTATTAATGAAGATGTTAAAGAGGAGGGGGCCTAGGATGGAACCCTGGGGAACTCCGGTAGGGTTGTGTAGAAAGGAAGAGAGTGAGTTTTTCCATTTGACGGCTTGCTGTCTTTCAGAGAGGTATCTGGTGAACCAGGCGATGGTAAGGGGGGAGAGGCTGAGACAGGAGAGTTGGGATAATAGTAAGGGGTGAGAAATGGTATCAAAGGCTTTGGAGAGGTCAAGGAACAGAGTAGAAACTATTTTGCCACAGTCGTGAGCAAGGTTTATGAAGTCTAGAAAGGAGAGGAGGGCAGTGATGGTACTATTCAAAACACAGACCAACACCGAGAAGAGGCAAAAACCAATAAATATCCAGCAGATTCTGAAAGAATATGATGAATTCCACAGAACTCACAGTATCATAAAACACAGGTTTAATGTAAACGCCAGTAAAACACCTTGACATTCGTTTTCGTTACTCCAGTAACTTCATCAGACAATGAATGCACTGTTCCATCTCCTTAAATACATACATCCTTGAACTTAATTAATACACTAATTAAAATTTAAAGTAAACTTACTAAAAAAATTTTTTATTTTAATTAAAATTTTTTAAAAACATTCCTTTTTCTTGGTGAATGTTAGTGTGTCAAAATGCACCTTACAGGGGAGTTTTAATATTATATAAAAACTGGGATTTTCTTGATAACCCCACCTTTTATATTGAAACTGCTTTTAATTTTAATATTGGTTTGATAGATATATGGTCATTGAGCCCAGGTTCCTTGTTAGCTTCCAAGTAAATTTGCCAGTGTGTTTCCCTCTGTTCTAAAATAGTTTGCCATGGTCCACCCCTTGGATCCAGTTGGACACTGTCCAGAACAAAGAACAGGAATTTAGCTTTAGAACATGTATATGAATGTTTAAACAAGGCATTGGTAATGTTCCCTCTTTGGATATCATAATTATGCTCATATATTCTGCGTTTTAGGGTCCGCTCCGTTTTGCCCACATAATATGCAGGACAGGAGTTACATTTAGCCAAATAGACAACCCTTAAACTATTGCAGTTATAGAATCCTTTGGCCCTAATGGTCAAGTTTTTAGCTTCCAGAAATACTTCCTCAGGTATTGATGTACTATTCCCAGGTGTGTAGGGGTTAGTAGATTGTTTTCGGTCATATAGGACATCATTTGGGACTGAATACATTTTTCCATGATTTTTGATAGTGGGGATAGGATGGCTATGGGTCAAAAATTAGAAGTGTCAGTGTTTTTCCCTCCTTTATGGAGTGGAATGATAAAGGCGTATCTCTATATTGAAGGGACATATGATTCTAGTATGGATCGGTTTATTAAGATAGAGATGGGATGGGCAATGCTGCTTGAAGACAATTTGAGGAAAGTTGTGGGTATGTTGTCTGGGGCAGGAGAGCATGGTTTGAGTTGAAGGAGGAGCTTCTTTGTTTTTTTATACAGACAGGAGAGAAGCTAAAAGTAGGAGTAGGGGTAGTCAGATTGTGTGGAGATGTAGAGGGGTTGGTTGGGGAGGAGGTTGAGAGTGGTGAGAGAAGCTGGTGGTGAGTTTAGCTATGGATTCTGTGAAGAAGGTATTGAAGTTAGAGGCATTTTCTAGATCAGTAAGGTTTAGGTTAGGGGAGGGATTATCCTTATTGCTTGGGTGGAGAAGGGAAGAGATAGAGTCCCAGAATTTTCTTGGGTTGGATAAGTTTTCTGATTGAAGTTTATTGTAGTATAATTTTCGATACCTGCTTATTAGCTTTTTTCACTGTTATGGAGTTGTTTGACTTCTGTTAGGACATGGAATAATTTATTTTGATGGTAAAGTTTGCACTTTTTGTCTCTTAGGTGCATGATTTGTTTAGTTTCTTTGGTTAACCAAGGGGAGGATGAAGTTTTAACTCTTTTAGTTTTTAGTGGAGCAAGGTTGTCAAGAAGGTTCAATGGCATTGTCGAGAGGCAAGGTTATTAAAGGTGACCAATCTATTACTTTTAGGCAGTCTATGAATATTTGTTGGTTGACATTGGAGAGGTTTCGAGACTGTACCTAATGGTGTAGCTTTTGAGGGGAGAGGAGTGATGGTCAGCAAATGCAGGCAAGTGGTCACTGAGAGAGTCAGGAAAGGTGCCAGTATCTGAGATAAGGTTAGGATGAGACATTAAGATCCAGTCAATGATGGTACCAGTGGTTACACCTTTGTTTGGCCTGGTAGGAAAGTTTCTTAATTGGGTGTAGTTGTAGAGGTTGATGTTTAGGGTCTATATTATATCCTCGAACGCTTAAAAAAAGCGAACGCTGATTGATCGAACTTATTTTTGCGAAACTGCAAATTATCGAAGCAGCAGAAACTCAAATTTTTTCCTAGGGAAAGAATTCGGTTGTCCGTTTCTGTTGCTTCGGTATTTTCAATGTTATGGTGGAAAGTTACTGGTCAGATTCAGGTAAGTGTGCGATTGTGTGGATGTGAGTGTTAGGGTGATTTAGGTGAGTTAGGGTTAGGGCGCGGGGTAGGTGTGTGTGCGATTGAGTGGACATGAGGGTTAGGCTGGATTTAAGTGAGTTAGGGTTAGGGAGTGGGTCAGGTGAGTGTGCGATAGTGACGGACCTTAGGGTTAGGGTTTGGGTTAAGGTAAGTAGGTAGTTAGTGGTGTGTGCATAGTTTAGTGTAGGGTTAGGTATCAGATTTTAGGTGTATGTGTGTGGATTTCTGTTTGTTTGATGTGCTTGGGTTGTGTGTATGTGTTTTGGATCAGCGATTTTTTTGATCTGACAGTTCAAGATTGTAAGCTTTCGCTTAAATTAGGTCGATCAATCAGCGTTCACTTTTTTAAGCGTTTGATTATATAATATAGACCTGATATTTAGGGAGGGGTATTCAGAGTTTATCATGGTCCAGTTTATGTTTGCATCACCTAAAATAACTGTTTCCTTTTTGATGTTAGTTGAACACCAGGGGTATGTCTTCAAGTATAGGGATGTTGTTGCCTGGAGGAATATAGAGGGCAGCAATGCATATGGATTTGTGTTTTTTGAGTTTAAGGAAGGCAATACAGAGTTCAGAATTGGCAAATTTAGTAGGAATGGGATTGGTGTAGGGAGTAACAGTGTAGGAAGAGGAGTAGAGTATAGCTACTCTGCCACCTTTTTTGTTGTTTTTTTAAATTATGAAAAGCCCCTGTACCACAGCAAGAGATGTACACACACACACACACACACACACACACACACACACACACACACACACACACACACACACACACACATATGCACACACGCGCACACACACACACACACACACACACACACACACACACACACACACACATTGACTGGCATTTATTAACAATGTTGTTACATTATGACAAGCCTCTGTACTGCATCAAGGTAGCCAATCCCACAGAGGTACACAAAGACATACACACCGACTCCCACACACAGGACATAGACACACAAGAGACAGTGCTGCAGCAAGTCTGAAGAGAAACGCTCACAAAGACTCCCTCACACAGTACAGAGACACAAGGTAGACAGCTACACAGACGTTTGCACATAGACATCCACACTTGATAAAGACAGCACTACAGTAAGACTGAACACTAAGAATTTAAAATACTGGGCTTATGAACTAATGATGCTAGAATAAGATTTTGCAGTCGCATGCATTGTGTGACTCCATATTTTTGATGAACAGACCAAAACTAACAAACATCTGGACATTGTGCAACATTCTCACAGCCCCTACCAACCTCCTAACCTCTCAGCATAATTCCAAAGCTGAAAATAACGTCAGAACAAAGGTGTAACATCAAGGATAGTTAAAAACATTGCTATGATAAACTTAGAAAGATATTAGAATAATAGGGGTTGCATTAGCATTCACTAAAATAATCATTACATTCTGCAGAACTGTCATAGTCCCCCCCCACCCACACACACACAAAGTCTCAGCACAATTCTTGAGGAGGTAACAACAAACTGAAAAAAACAAGACAAGAACATAACATTAGGGATTTAAAACACTGTGCTTATGAACAAATAAAGATGGTAAAATAACAGATTTTTCCAGTAGCACGCATTGCATGAATCCACATTTTTGATAAGTAACAGACCAAAAATACAGGTCAAACATCTAAACATTGTGCAACATTCTCACAGTCCCTACCCCTCTCCTAACCTTCCAGTTTAATAATTCCAGACAAAGCAAAAAAACTGCAGAACAAAGGCATAACATCAGGGCTAGTTTAAAACTGATAGCAGAACAGAGTTTGCATTTGCATGCATTAAGACATCAGTACATTCTGCAGAATTCTCACAGCCCCTACCCCCCATTCTCAGCACAATAAATCTAGATGAAATGAAAGCAAAGTAAAAACACAAAGGTGTAACATTAAAAAACAATGTGCTTATGAGTGAACAAAGATGCTGGAATAACAGATTTTGCAGTAAATTGCATTGCGTAACCGTACATGTTTTAATGAAAAGAGGCAAATATCAGGCAAACATCTGAACATTGTGCAACATTCTCACAGCCCGTAACCCCCCCACCAACCTCTCAGCACAATAACTCCGGACAAAGCAACAAATTATTATAGAACAAAGGCATACCATCAGGGATAGTTGTAAACATTACCAGTATACACAATACTAGTATAACAGGGTCTGCATTAGTATACATTAAAACAACAGCTGTACATTCTGCAACATTCTCACAGCTGCTAACTCCCCTCCCAACCTCTCAGCACAATAATTCCGGACAGAGCAAAAAATTATCCTAGAACAAAGGTGTAGCATCAGGTATAGTTGTAAACATTGCCAGTATATACAAAACAATACTAGCAGAACAGGGTTTACATTGGTATACATTAAAAAATCTGTACATTCTGCAGCATTCTTGCAGACACTATCCTCCCATTACCAATATTTCAGGAAAATTGTACATGAAACAAAAATACATTAATGAATATTCTTATGCAAGACTAGCCAAACAAACCTACATCAAATCTGAGCATTACTTACAGACGGGTCTATATCACATTATCGAAATTCCAAAATGTCGAACACCATAAGCTCGACCTTGGAATCTCAAAATGTGATATACTCGAACACTCAGGACAGCAAATTTTTTCCAAGGGAAAACATTTGCTGTTCCGAGAATACACACACACAGCACAAGCACACCAAAATACATAATCCACACATACACACTTCACAGAACCCTACACTAAACCGTACATACACTACTAGCTAGCCACTTACCATAACCCAACCCTAACCCTAAGGTTCCTAACTAATGCACATTTACCTTACCTGCTCCCTAACCCTAAGGTCCCTAACTAATGCACACTCACCTTACCCGCTTCCTAACCCTAAGGTCCATAACTATCGCATACTCACCTTACCTGCTCCCTAACCCTAAGGTCCCTAACTATCGCACACTCACATTACCCGCTCCCTAACCTTAAGGTCCCTAACTATCGCACACTCACCTTACCCGCTCCCTATCCCTAAGGTCCCTAACTATCACATACTCACCTTACCTCGGTCCGTTTGCACACTTACCTTAACCCGGTCCGTCACCTTCGCATCACAGTCGAGGAAATAGCGAAGCCGCAGAAACGGCCCACTGAATACTTTCCCTAGGAAAATATTCGGTGTTCTGCAGCTTCGCTATTTCAAGTGTTCGCTGAACTGGGGTCGATATTATAACATTCGAAGTTTTAAGACTTCGATGTTATAATATAGACCCCTTACAGACAAGCCTCCCTTCCTCAATCTCTTACCAGAAGGATTCTGGACAAAGGTAAATAAAACTGCTACAACCAGTCCCTCACCCCCCAAATCATCTTAACACAAGTACTCTGCACAAAAAAGTAATACAATCCTCTCCCTAGGTTTCCTCACCCCCCAAAAAATAAAATTAAAAATAAATCCAACAACTTACCTTTTCTGCAGTTGATAGCAGGCTGCTACTAATCCTCTGCTTGCTTCTCCTACACAAAGAACAGACCAGTTCAGCCCTTTTAAATTGCCCTTAAAAGTACACCTTTTCAGATCTTTTAGAAATTGCCCTTACAAGGGCCGTTAAAAATATATCTCCTTTGCTGGTCCCATGATCACTCCAGGAAAACTCGAATCCTCCATCCATCCTCACACCATAATACTCAACTTCTTAGCATAAAAAGTCTGGACAAAGCCAAAATTAAAGGGGTACAAATGCTTATCATGCTTCTCAACATCTGAGAACAAGAAATCTGGACAAAGCAATAAATAAAAGTGGGACAAAAGACCAAAAATAGGGGCAATTTTTAAATACTGCTCTTACAAACTTAGAAAGTTGCTAGAATAACAGGTTTTGCATTAGCATAAATTTTCTGAAGGGTATAAAGTCTGAAACTTAAATGTCTGTCATTATTTTCTAACTTCAGTCTTTAATGATTTGTTACTAATTTGCCAGAAAACCACAATTTTATGAAAAATGGACCAAAATACGAGGCAAAAATCTGGACATTCTGCAAAAATCTGTACAGCTGAGAGGTTCACCTTAAAACTATTGCTCATATAAACTTATAAACTTCCTAGAATAGTAGGCTTTGCTTTAGCATACATTTTCTGAAGGATATAAAGTCTAAAATTTAAATGTCTGCCATTATTTAGTGACTTCAGTAGTCAATGATTTGTAAGAAAACCACAAATTTTATGAACAAAAACCAAAAAATGAAGCAAAAATCTGGGCATTCTGCAAAAATGTGAGCAATTGAGAGGTATGCCTCACACAGATAATCCACAGAACTGATCTAACAGACCACCGATTACAGCACAGCCAATCAGGAAACTAGAACTTACTTCCCTGACTCCTGCAGCCAACCAGGTCCCTTGCTTCACTAATGTGGACCTGAGTGAGTGCAGCTTACAGGCAAGTTTTTCAGGAAAAAAAAAACAGAATTATGTGACAACGTTTTACAGCTATGAGAATGGCTAGGAGGTGCCGAGGAAGGAGCAGAAGAGAGAGAAACCTGCTGCTGCTTAAATGTGGGGACCCTCAAATGCAGGAAGATAAGTGGGGGCTCCCTATGGCTACGGGTTTGGTGGGTGCCTAATTCCAGCTATGGTTAGTGCAAGGAACATTAATACATGTTCAGTGATAACACCAGTGCTATAGATTGTGTAATCATGGCAATAAAGACAACCCTGGAACATGTTTGTGTATTTTCCTCATAGCAGTCGATTTGTTCTCTTTGAATCCTGTGGTGTCAGATTTTGATTATTCTTTTCTTTTAGAAATGTTTTATTCATTTGTAGTTGCATATGGATTCCTTAAATGAGTATGCAGTTAATGATTTGCTAAAGCAAAAATATCTTGTTCAGTGTAATAAATGCTATGTATATTTAAAGGTAACGCCTGATAACACTAGTGATCGGTGTACCTCATGTCAAAAGTTGGATGATTTACTAACCATTATTAGTAGTAAATCTAGACTTACTGATGATTGCACTTGTGCAATTGGCACAGCTTGGAGAACTGCTTTTACATATATTAATGACTGGACTGGTGAGATAAATAATGTTATGCAAAGAGCAAACAGAACACACTTAGGAAAGGATGTGTGTACTGAATGTAAAGATCACTCACCTCTTATGAAAAAGGAAACGCCCCTGCCAAGTTTGGAATTTTGGATACAAGTATTCAGCAATCTGGGGATTCAGAGCATTTTGAAGGAAATAAAAAAGAATGAAAGGAAGCATTTCAAAACAAATAAACAAGAAAAAGAAACTGATAAATGTCTGTAAAATAAAGAGAATACCTACTAAAAAGGACACTGCTTTGTTATGTGGCATACAAATTACAAGGAATGATAACATTTTTCTATTAGAGAACCTTCAGCTTACTGACAAAAAAGGCAGCATTCTCCTAAAAGAGAAGGTAGAATAAAGAGGCAAAGGGCAGGTGAAAAGGAAGAAATCAAAACTGAATGCAGAACGATTGAAGAACATTACTGTAAGAAAAAAGATTAGAAAGACAGACGTTGACAACATGGCTGAATCTGTGGATGTACAAAGCCAGCTGGATGAGAATCATATGCTTGCAAAAGCCAACTGGATGAGAATTGCATGCTTGCAAATTTAATAAGCAATGAAAACACTGGGATTAATAAGACTAATGGTGATGATGATCATTCCTTTTTAATAACTGATAGAGCAGAAATTACTGAATTAGAATTTGGAGATTCTTCAAATCTGGTCAGAAAAGATATTCTTGTAATTGGAGAGTCAGTTATTAGAGGAACTGATACTTACATTTGCAGAGACGATAATGAACATCAAATAGTGTTATGCTTACCAGGAGCAAAAATAAAGGATGTGAGACAAGCCTTAGAATGAATGCCTTTACATAAGGCAGTACGGATCTGTTTTTATTCATGTCGATACAAATGATCTCATCTGCAAGGACTCTCTGACTGTTGGTAGGGAACTTACATCCCTCTTATGTACTATAGCTTGTACTGATGTTAGGACATATTTTTCACAAAGCACATATAGAAAGGCGAGTCATGTCATTGTGAAAGAAAATATTTTTTTGGGTAAATAGTGTTATATTTACTAGGAACAAAAGTCGAGGATTTGAGGCAGGCCTTATATTGCCTTAATGTAAGATGTACAGATCTGTTTTTATTCATGTTGGTACAACTGATCTCATCTGCAAGGACTCTCTTACAGCCATTGCTTGTGCAGGTGTTAGGATGTATTTTTTACAAGTCACATATAGAAAGGAGAGTCATGTCACTGTGAATGGAGAGATTTTTTGTGGTAAATACCTACATGAAAAAAATGTCTCATTTTAAAAAACGGAAATAAGTAGAGCATCTGAGCCTAATTTTAGGCACACATGTTCAGGCATTTATCAAGATCAGGGAAGAGAATTTTTGCAGCAGGTATTTTACAATATTTGACAAAAACAAGGCAGGATTTTTCCAGGTCAAACATTTAACATTTCACAGATAGCAACATTTGATGTATCTCTAATGGTTGTTAATACTAGAAGCATTAACAATAAAGTTTCTTATTGGAAAATTTGCTATGTTTCCACAAGATTGATGTTGTTATTGCTTGTGAAACATGGTTAAAGAACAATGACTGGAAACCAGTTCTGTCAGGGTATAAATGTTTTCACTTTAACAGACATGCGAACCAAAAAATCAGGTGGAGGTGTTATAATAGGGATTAAAAATAGTTTTGACACCTGTGATTCTTACATGTTCAAGGATAACACCAATGTGTAACTGTGACACCGCTTCTCTGGGCCAGTGATCAAGAGTCTCAATCCTTACCATGTATCCTGGTGAGGGGTGTTCACTTGGAACAAAAATAGATGCACACAGTATTTTCAGATGCAGCTCTCTGCACCAAGCACAATTTCCCTTAAGAGCACACAGGGAGTACACTCCAGACCTGAAGCTAGACTTCTTCTCCAGGCCCCAAATAAGTCTCCAACTTTCTATCTGCAAAAACCAGTGCTCTGTGTCTCTTTAAGATCTGGTTTTCACACACACACCTGGGAAAAAGCTGGCACAGATCTACCAGCTATGGCCCCCTCTGCCCAGATTATAAGGTAGATTCATTGCCACCAGCCAGCTACTTTAAGGCTGTTACAAGGGTACCCAATTATATTGAGTAAAATTAATACTAATACCAATGGTAATGTTGACCAAACAGCAAATTAGATTATATTGAAAAAGAACTATGCAAATTGGATCCAAACAGAACACAGGGAGGAGATGAAATTAGTAATCTCTTCTTTGTGCAGTATTTTCTGTCCCTTAGTTGTAATACTTGTCCTACTTCTATGTGCTTACAATAGTTACACATACCGCACTTTGCCATACCTGGATTTCGGGTCTATATTAGATGATCGAACTTTCAAAAGTTCGACTGTCATATGGTTGACAGCATATGATTGAAGTTTTGAAAGTTCAAACGTTTTAACGGAGATCTCCATGCAGTGTGGAATGGGAAGATTTCCCTTTTCTGCACTGTAGTGCGATCTTGGAGTTGGTATATTTAAAGAGAGGGGTGTGTGGGGGATGCAGTGGGGCTTTCCCCCTGCTTAAAACGTTTAGGTAGGTTATTTGTGTAGCTTTTTTTTTTTTAGATTTTCGAACTTTTAAAAGTTCGATCATATGGTGTCGACCATATGACAGTCGAACTTTTGAAAGTTTGATTATCTAATATAGACCCTGGATTTCTAGGTAGTTTGGTGCTTTCAGTCTCCAACATATTTTTCATATTCTTTCCTCTCTTGAAAATAATTTGTGGTGGAATTGGAAGTATATCAACTAAGGGACAGAAAATACTACACAAAGAAGAGATTTGATTGTCAATTGAAAATGATAGTTTATGTAGCTAGATGCCAACATTGTCCAGTATTCTATGTGGGGAAAACTGACCGAAAGTTGAGAGAGTGAGAGTGTACAAACACCTTTATAGTTTAAGTTGGGGGAAACAATAAAATGCACTAGCAAGACATATTTCTGAATACCCAGAACATAGGTTCAAGTTTAGAGCCATAAACCAAGTTATAACAGATATTAGAGGAGGTCTAGACTTCCTTATTTTAGAAAGACCTGAACTTATGTGGCAGTTACGTACAAATGCATGCCAATATTCTGGTATCAATGAAATCTGTTCTATTTTATGTATTTTAAAATTAAAAAGTCTAAGTAAATAATGTTTGTTTTTAATACGTACATTTTCCATACTAAGTACATATATAATAAATAACATAAAATGTTTTTTACAACAGAAGTCTGTTTGAACAACAATGACATACATTTGGATAATTTTTGAAAAGAAAGGGTCATAAGGGGTTAACTCAACCTGTGTAGAGGAAGGAGAGGTAATTGGTTTAGAGTGAACACATGATGTAAGTGGAGTGAATTTTAAACACAATGTAAAGTTGTATTATTTTATCTGAAGAAGTTCTTGCAAACTGCAGGACGAAAAGTGCTTCATTAAACAGTTGGTTGGTACTTTGTGGATTTATTGCGTGGAATTTCTACTTCAAGTTACTTCAGATTACTGCTGTGTGGATTTAACTGTGGACCCAGTAGCTGTTTGTTTCATTTACTCAGAAAGATAGACGTGATAAAAGCGATGTGCAATATTAGAACAGATCAGGATCTATCATGCACTATTGCAAATAATAAACTAAAAATCTCAGCACAGGCAGAAAAACTTAGAAGATACACAGACAAATATAAAGGAAAAGTACAAAAGAAGCAACTTATATTGATGACCCAAAAAAGTTTTATAGAGAATTTAGAAATAAGATAAAATGAATTGAAAGACCACCAAAAAAAAAGAAGAAATAGATACATTTTGGAGGATTATCTATGAAGATCCTATGGAACATAACAAATATGCTAAATAGATAGAATAAGCAAAAGAAAGAATAAGAAGTTTAAAGGTACAGGATATGAAATGGGATGAAGTAACAGCCAAAGAAATTGAAACAAAGTTAAGAAAACTCCTAAATGGAAAACCCCAGGGCCAGATGCAGTAGCTAACTTCTGGTTAAAAGTATTAGCATCTTGGCACAAAGATTTAGCTACGAGTAAGCACTATTTATATGCACACCCTGAACAGACACCAACCTGGCTAACAACAGGAAAAACAATGCTCCTACTTAAGAGTGAACCAGGAAGCTACACGAAAAATTGTAGACAGATAACTTGCCTTCCGACGATATATAAACTATACACTGGAATTGATGCCGACACAGGTTATAGTCAATTAGAAGAAAACCCAATTATGGCAATAGAACAAAAGGGTAATAAAAGAAAGTCATACAGAACAAAGGAGCATTTGTTGTTAAAT
Source organism: Protopterus annectens (assembly GCF_019279795.1). Lineage (NCBI taxonomy): Eukaryota > Metazoa > Chordata > Ceratodontiformes > Protopteridae > Protopterus > Protopterus annectens. The sequence continues at coordinate 395,383,208 of NC_056738.1, read as the reverse complement.
AAAGTCATAGTGGAGAACTGTAAAAAGGGCAGCATTTAAGTATGGCATGGACTGACTACAAAAAGCATTTAATAGTATCCCACATTCATGGATAAAAGAGTGCTTAAAAATGTATAAGATACACCCTACACTGATTGTTTACATTACAGTGACCATGAAACAGTGGCAGACCACTCAGCAATTAAGCCATGATAAATGACAACTTATTATTCCAGGGATAAAAATCCAAAAGGGGATATTCCAGGGTGACTCCCTGTCACCGCTGCTATTCTGTCTTGCCCTTAATCCATTAAACTGTCTACTTAACAGCTTAGGCCATGGCTATAATTTGGCTCCTAGAAAACAACAAAGTGCAAAGACTTCTCATCTTCTCTTTGTCAATGATTTGAAACTGTATAGCTCATCAGATGTGGAACTGAAAGCACAACTGCAATTTGTCAAAACTTTTTCAGATGATATAAGAATGTCATTTGGTATCGATAAATGTGCAAAAGCAACCTTTAAAGCAGGAAAACTGCAACACCAAGAAAACATCAGTTTGGGACAAGAATGCGATATAAAAGAACCTGAGCAAGAGGGAGTGTAATGGGAATCGATGAAGGATCAACAATAAAACATGAACAAGTACAAATAAAACTTAGTAAGGAGTACTTTAGAAGACTTAATCCTGAAAACAGCATTGACATCTAGGCACAAAATCCAAGCAATAAACTAATTTGCTCTTCCTGTCCTAACTTACAGTTTTGGATTGATTGACTGGTCCAAAAAAGTGCTGGATAGATTAGACAGGAAAACAAGAAGGATGCTTCATGCTCACCAAATGATTTATAAAAATCAGTGCATACCAAGATTATATATTCCAGGATCTGAAGGAGGGATGGGTCTCCTTGAAATTGATTACATGTATAGATCTGCAATCGTGGGACTCCACACATATCAGCTGAACTCACAAAACCCAAACGTAGTGAAAGTTTTGAAACATGAGAAGAATAAATCTAAGATGACTTCCCAGCTTAGGCTAGCAGAAGCATATCAGCATCAAGCAGGAATGGAAATCAGACCAGAAGTAAATAAAAATCAGACACTAACTCAATGTGCCAAAAAAACAAAACAAAGAATATAAGGTGAAAGACCAGATGAGAAGGAAGAAATGTGGAAAAAGCATAACTATAGTTGCAAATATAGAAAACTTCTGGAAGAATCTCATGTTGATCAGGAACAAATGCAGGAATGGTTAAGCAGAGACAAATTTTAACCAAGAGATGAAAGGTTAATATTGGTGGCCCAAGATAGTGGGCTATGTACACGTTGCTTTACAAAGTCCATTGAACATGTGGGAGAAACAGACCAATGTAGGTTTTGTAAAACAGAACTGGAAACAGTTGCACACCTCATTGCCTGTTGCAACATATTAATGACAGAAGGGCTGTATGCTGAAAGGCATAATAATGTGGCAAGACTGTTGCACTGAGGATTGTGCCAACATTATGGTATTGATGTGGCTGAAAAACACTGGAAATATGAGCCACAAAACATCATAGAAAATGATGAAGTCTACATCACATGGGATCATCCATTACCAACAGTTAAAAAGACAAATGGTAGAAAACCAGATATAGTGGCCCAGGAAAAGAAGACAAAGGTAGCATTGATCATTGAAATTGACACACCCAGTGGCTACAGTGTCCCATGTACAGAGCAACACAAAGTCATAAACTATCAGGATTTGCAGGCAGAAACAAGAGCAATGTGGAAGAAAGATAACCAGATAGTTCCGATAGTAGTAGGAGCAATGGGTCTTATAAAAAAAAGAGTCTACAATCATATTTAGATATGTTAGCAATATGTGTAACTCCATACAACCTGCAGAAGGAGTGATTACTGTGCACATTGCAGGTGCTGCAAAGAGCATTACTGGCTGACATCAAAGAGTGAAACAATACTAATTTCATGAGCTTTAATCATACTTTGACTTAGGAATAGAGTCCATTCCCATCATGGTATTAGAAATCACAAAAGATTTGGAGAAATTAAAAAGGGGAGATACCATTATATCTTTTATTTAATATTATTTATATAATGCATTTTATTTAAAAGATCGTATAAATATGGAGCAATGCCTCAAGTTTGGAGACATGTGCTTATTAAACCTGTCTTTAAGGGAATGGAGAGTAGGACATCTAGAGTCATATAGACCCTTAAGTCTACTTTCATGTTGTGGAAATATAATGGAGAAGGTAGTACTGGATAAGTTATTGCTAGAATTGGTAAGGTTGGGACTTGAAACCCTATATCAGCATGCATGTGTTGAAAATAGATTTAGTACTACCTGTAACATGACATTCTATAACAATGTAATAACTATTATGAATGAAAAATTGTGCTGTGATGTAATTTATATAGACTTAACTTCAACATTTGATGGGGTCATACACAAAACACTGATCAATAAATTAGAACTGATCACATTTGCTACAGATAGGGCAGGTCTACAAAATAAGTTGACTAAATTGACCATTTGGGCACAGGAGAATGATATGCTAATAAATACATCACAAATGAAGCATATGAGATTTGGGAGACATAAATTGAAAGGTGAATATTTAATACAGCACACAGTGATTGAAATATGGGTAGATTCAGTTTTGAGCTTTTCTAATCATATCAATCAACTGGTTAATGATAGTTATAGAACTTTAGGTTATATGAAACAATTTATAAAGTCTAGGAAATCAGAAATTATGAAGTCATTGTTAGTTAGTTAAATTAGACTCAAACTTGAGTATGGAATAACAATATAGAAACCTTATAGGAAAACAAGCATGAGTAAACTGGAAAGAGGACAGCAGAAATATACCAAGGGCATCCATGGATGTGAAAATTTAAGTTATTGTGAAAGACTAAAATATGTGAACTTGTACAGTGTCTCATATAGATATTTTAGAGGAGGCCTTATTCAGGTATACAGGGGATGCCTCTCAACCTGGAAACATCTAAAATCAGAACAAAGGCACATCAAAAGTAGGTACAACTGGCCAAAAATTGTGACACTGTTTAGCATAAAATTTGCATATATAATAATGTAACCTCACCCACTCCAGTTGAATTGTGGGGTACCAACATGAAGATCAAAGTCATTAAATAATAAGAAATAATGGCAGACATTTGAATTTCAGACTTCATATCCCTTAGAAAAATGCATAATAATGCAAAACCTGTTATTCTAGCAACTGAGTTTATGGGAGCAATATTTAAAATCTGCCCTTATTTTTGGGCCTTTTTCCCACCATTATTTTTGGCTTGGTCTCAATTTCTTGCTCTGAGAGATTGAGAGGTATGAATGAGAGGTATGCTCACTAGCCCAACTAGGTATACAATATCAGTATAGCTTCCTTTTTTTTCCCTACCACCACTCCCAAAACCATCATGACACCTTTAAATTATCTTTTAGAAGGAAAGCTATTTATGTCAAAATACAGCAACCCGTTAACACTTCTAAAGCAGTTAACTGAACAATCAACAAAATCTTTGTGCTTTAACTGACCAGGAAACTGTTAAAAGTCAGACCAGTTAACCTCTGCACTATACACCACCTTCCAGTGTTTTAAAGTCCATAATAATTAAATAAATAGTGTCTATAAACAATCACAATGTAAAGTAACACAACCGTACTCTATGGGTGGAGTCCACATCCAAGAAGCACAGTGACGGCAGTTAGCTGCACTGTATATAGTTTATGTGAAGCCCCAAGGAGCAATAATTACTCCAATCCAAATACTGAAGTTGGCTTTTTCCAGAAAAATAATTCAGTTCTCTCTAATAAAGTGATCTCCTGAATTAACACCTATATTTCATCTAATTAAATCTTGTACCTGTCAATGCCGGAGGAAAAGTCATACACTTTTTTACATAAGTACTGCAATGCTAAACAAGCTGGCTCAGATGTATTCTCAAATAGCTGTTAGAGCAACAACTCACCAAGATTCAAAGTTAAAACCATGACCTTTAAAATGCATTCATAATCAAGTTAAATCCTTACTGCAACTTTGGATTGCTGATTCAGATGAACTACTCTGCATGCAACATTCTGAAACAATGTCTGCTTTCCAGAGCTTGTATTCCTGCACTGTTAAAATGCTTAATGTTCATTATTTAGAAAAAAAAAAAAAAAAAAAAAAAAACTTTGAAGAATGAAGTACCCTATAATCAGACTCAAAAGCATCTCTTACTTTGTGTACAAGTGAAGAAGATGGACTTAAACAGCAGTTTTGCAGGTAAGGTATGCAGTTAGGTTTGTGACTTTTTGAAACAATATGAGGGGGCTCATCACAAAAAATAACACTGCTGTGACATATGATAAATCATGCCAATCCAAGATTTAAAGGGCCAGAAATTCATCGTGTGAGGTTGAGGGGTTAAGGGGTAATTTTTTCTCTATTGTATTACCCATAAGAGAGTTCAACAGTTGCATTTATACTAGTTAGATCATTGGATTGTGGTACTAGTTTTGGGAAACTGCCATGGTCCTCGGCGACAAACTGATTAAGATCTTACCGCCAGCCAGCAGGATTGTCTTAGCTAGCAGAAGTTGATTCATAATAATTAAATGTATATATACAGAACTCTGAACACTGAAATGTTTGATAGCCAGATATTTCTGCATGACTGCTGTCTGAAGTGTCTCAGCTGGAAAAAGTTACCACATGCAAGTAGAACCTAAACAGATTAGAGCCAGACAAAATGCAAATTACCTGTCATTGGTGTTGCCTTGCCAGCTAAAGTAAATGACAATCAGTAAGAGCAACAGTGTGACTATATACCGTGTCTGCAAATTTGTGTTGAAAATGTCAGTGAAGCAGAAAAGTGACAGGGGACAGGGATGACTCCACCCCAAGTACTTAAGGTTACTGTATCTTCACAGATAATGGCCTAATCTACTCTGTAGTACTTTTCAAGAAGACCACTACATTCTGCCCAAGCAATTTGCAGCACTTTTATTACAGCTGTTTTCTCATTTTAATAAGTTACTTAAAATATACAGGCTCTTACCTTTTTAGTAATCCAGAGATATTCACACTACTGCACTTTATCTTTAAAAAGCAAAATGCAAAGTACTGCATTTGCAGCAAGATTTTTCCTCCCTCTACAGCAGACAACAGTGGTGATGGAGTGAATGTCAACAATTTGATTAAAGTTACTATCTCAAAAATGTCTCCCTGCCATTGGTGTTTACTGATCTTTCTATGTGAGGGATTGGAATTGCAAAACTTTATTAAAATGTATAGGGGCGTAGAAAGGGTGAAATGTAGTGGACTTAATCACAAAAGAGAAGTAGTTTTATGACTTATATTGGTTTACTTATCCCCTCGTTTCCCAATTCCCACAGAATGTAGGCAAGATGTCACGGGTAGTGAGCATGCAATGTTGTGTTTTTTGCCTCTAAATAATGGGAGTTGTAGAGTCCAATGCAGAGCTGTCTAGTGTTGGGAGTACAGAATGTGAACAGAACAATAATAGTTAAAGCAGCATTTTGGCTGAGATCTTCAAAAGCTGCACAAAATACATTGAAAACAAAGCTAGAGGATATGAAAGGACAGCTGCATTTTCTGTGTTTCAGATGTGAATAACTATAATGCGTGTTTCCTCACTTGTTGTGTCTTTCAGCTTATCCCGGTTAGGGGTCGCCACAGCGGAACTCCGTTCTGCTAATGTTTGGTAGTGGATTTTTACATGCCGAGTTACCAGCTCTGACACACAGCCTTCAACAAAGGGACACCCATTCACGTATGTCTCCACACAGAAGATGCTCTAACTGAGAATCGAATGGGACAACGTCTTGCTGTGAGACGACAATGCTACCGCAGCACCACTATTTCCTCACTTGTACTATAAAATATTTCAAAGTCAGGATTATGTGTTCACATTTCAGACAATATAGTATTTCTATCTGTATATTACAGAAACTAATAAATCTATTGTGTATGTGTAGTTAGAACTTTGTGGAAAAACCTGGTGGAACCAAAACACAGTGTGCAAGGGTTTCTTTCAGTAGATACAAAAAATGCACTGGAACAACAGGCAAAGCTTTTATGGAAGTTAATGTGTGGTAAAATTTCCTTTTAAATAACATTTCATGTACAGACCCTGTACTTAAACATTTTACCAAGACTGTGAAGAATGGCGATAAAGAACGAGTGTCTCTGCTAGCATTAATACAAATTAAAAGAGCCCATCTTCTACTTCCACCCCAGTTTCCAAGTCCAACAGGCAGTCAGGTACTGCCTTACAAAGCTGATGCTAATGCATAACTTATAAATTGTAAATTAAAAAAAAAAATCAGGAATTGAAGGGGCCACTCAGAAATTTGTGGCACCCCATTATTTTGCCCTCAAAACCAGTAAATACTGAAGAATTTGGTACGATTGAGATTACACGGCACTTAGAGACAGCTACTTCTGAGAATATTTAGGATTATCAAAAAGTTATAGAGAATCATCAGACAACCTGTGTAGACGGTTCTATAGGAATGAGAGGTGTACTAATTGGTTCACTGATGCAGCAACTAATACAAGGAACACACTACCAAATTACATTAAAAAAACTCTACATATTTTTAAGAAGAACCTGGACACTTACTATGTGAACAACTCTTTTGGCAGACTAGAAGGGCATTAATGCCCATTCTTGAAATAGTTGTATGTTTGTATGTATGTATGTATGTTTGTATGTAAGTATGTATGTATGAAAGTGTTCCAGAGTATTTTTGTAGAAGATGGCTAGTATACCTGTACTTTTTCTGTCCTTTCTGTGGCTCTTGCAGCCTGGGGGAAGGATTCCTATGTCTTTTCTTGACTGACTTTAGCCAAGTGTCTGTTGTAACCTGATCAGCAAGACTGGGGAGTCTTGGGCTAGGCTTGTTTGTGGATGTTGCGTGTTTACAAATGTTTCCCAGACTCACACTGAATAAAATTAAGCTACCTTTTGTTTTACAAAATGGAGGAGTACAGGAAGTGCTTTGTGTAGGATACATTAGAGTGGTGGGTGGCTGTTGTGTAGGCCTTGGGTTGGGATAGATTTCCCTATTATGGTTGAGCATAGACATAAAATGATACTTGTAGGAGAGTAGTCATTTATAGTTATAATTGTAGTTTAAGTTATATTCCTGTAATATAGAGTTGTAAAGAAGAGATCTTTGTTTAAAGATATTGCTGCAAGCAGTTAAATATAGATTGGGTGATATGTTAGAAAGTCTGTATTAGAGAGTGAAAGATGTGGTATGAAATGGATAGAATTTGATTGAATAAAAGTTGTTAATTAAAGGGGGTTCTATTGTTTGAATGGTCTGCAGACAATCAGTGCTTACTTCCAAATAAACAGGTGAGTGTATTTTTTAAACTGCTGGAAAAGGAGAGAAATGTGAGGAAATATTTATCTGAGAGAATAGGTGGGCAATGAAAGAAGAACTAATTACGCATGCAGTAATGAAAAGGAGATAAGAAATATTCCCAGAGGGTTAATACTAAAATTTAGGGGTGCCCTCTACCTGTGTAAACTCCTAAAATACTACTTTTAAACTGTTGTAACATTTTACGTACAATCTTGAAGCCATTCTTATTCTACCTCTATCTGATGAGTAGCTGATGAAGAAATTTTAGACAAAATCCACTGGCATTTTCTATAAGCTTGAAGAGACGGTATAAGTAGTATTTGTTGATAAACCACAAAACACGGAGCCTGAACACACACTGTTGCACCAGATAACTTGAAGTCACGTACTAGAATAATATGAACGTTTTCATATTATTCTAGTACGTGACTTCAAGTTATCTGGTGCAACAGTGTGTGTTCAGGCTCCGTGTTTTGTGGTTTCTCGGTAATACCTTTTTTCTTTTGTTAGTATTTGTTGATGCAATATATTCTGCAATCAGTAGCAAAATAGACTTAACTTTGTAAAAGGTAACCTGTTTCCAGCATGAAACTCTACTGTCTGCAGTTTATTTAATTGTGGTCCTTTCGAAATAGTTGATACTGTGTAAATACTCATAGTCTGTATATACTGTTCGCCCTATTGAGGAAGGGGAAAATATGTATCGCTTAAGTACTTGCATTATGCATACTTTGTTTAAGCAGTTCTTTGTATAACTTAAAACCTGAATTTGCTTCTGACATATGGCCCAGGTTGTGGCTGAAAGAGCAATTGGATCAGCACACCACCTACTTAACAAAGTTAGATAATGAGGTGAATAAATCAACTGTTGTCACTGAATGTTCACTTGTACTGTTACTGTTTTAATGTTCAACCCTGGCTACAAGGGAATGAATCTTTGGCCAAAAAACACCTTATAATATTCAGCCAAACTGTAGGTAAAACATGAGGGCATAATGTTCTGCTCATATAAGTAGTATATTCTATTAATGTTTGAATGACTGCCTTCACAACATTCTCTGGAAATACTGCAACAGTTTATTTCACTTTAATTGTATAGCGCTATTTCTGGGTTCTCGTCTGAGAATTAGTCAGTTCTTTATATTGCTTTTTTTATTAACTTGACTGCTGTGTCTTTTGCTTGTTTACATACAGCATTTGTTATTTGCATCATTTCTTCAAGTCCTAAAGTTAATTTTGGCAAAAGAATACTTGCATTTTTCCACCAGCAGTGTTACCTCCTAAGGGATGATTTAAATGCATGTGAAAGTTTCTAAACACTTCTGGCTTTTGCAGTTTGACTATAACTGAAAAGCCTGAGTCATTTAAGGTTAAACTTTGCATTTTCATTTTGTGACTCTATGGAGAGGTACAAGAAGACATCAACATGTTCTTTTCAATGCAGCATTTCACTCCCATCCATCCCATGTTATTGAGTCACGTCTGACTCTTATAGCGACCCTCCTGAACTGCAACTATCATCGACTGAGTTTTCTAGGCAAGTAGGTAATAGAAAAAGATTGCAAGGCCTTCCTTCTTTATCTGTCTGTCACAGACACACACACACGCGTGCGCGCACACGCACATGCACATACCTATGGGCATTTTAGGGGTGCCAATCCACCTACTGCATTTTTTGGGAATGTGGAAAGAAATTGGAGTATGCAGAGAAAACCCATGCAAACACAGGGAAGACAAACAAATTCCACACAGAGGGCATGCATGTGAGAAACATATACATTTTCACAAAAAACATCACTAAGATGTGGCTGTCAGATCAATCTGAAGTTCACATTTGAAAAGATATGAAGGGCCTGGGAACATGCAGCAAACTAACTTTGATTTTACAGTCTTTACTTGCACTTTGAATTTGGGGCAAACACGTAAGCTCCACTCTGTCCTTAGGTTAGACATCTGTACTTAGGTCTTACCCTGAAACAAGTGAATTTTATAAAATAAATAAATACAAAGAATATGGCAAGAAATACCAGGGGAAGTCATCATCTTGCATTATACCATACCTGTGATTAAGCTTCATGCATGAACTGAATGTGTAGAGGGCAGCTTTTTTCTCCTTATGAGTTAAGGGACCTCTTGTTACCCTGCTACTTTGTTCATCAGCAGAATCCAGAGGTACAGGAGTGAGTCAGGCACTCACCACACTGTTCATATGTGTCCTTTCAGGGGAAAACAAACTGTAAGACTCCAGCCTGCAGAATGACAAAAGCACTTTGCAGTTTTTAACTTCCTGTTATCTGGCAGTTTAATACAAGTGGCCTAAAATGTCTTATTAGATGCTCAGAGGATGGGACATACCAGCAATGAATCCATCAGTCAATGACTTAGTCACTCAATACAAGTAATTCTTTAAAAAATAATTTCCTATTGGTTTTCATTTCAATTAAAACATATTCATTCAATAATTAGGTTAGTGAACTGGTACACATAGTATTCTTTCCAGATATGACTTGGACCACAAAGACAAAGATAAGTATGATACATATGGGCAGTTTAGATTAAACATTATGTTATTTGGAGGAAACTGGAGTGCCCAGCATGTTAATTAGGGAAGACTGGGGAGGGAGGCATTATAGTTGCTACCTCCTAACTCCTGGTTCACCAGTTTGGTTCTCAGCTATAGTACCTTCTGTGTGGAATCTGCATATCATGTATGAAATGACATTAGTTTTCATTGTGTGCTGTAGCTTCCTGTAGTATCCCAAATAGATGCTACAGGTGAACTGGTAGTCTTCTGAACTGCTCATTGCTCAATAATCCTTTGTGTTTGTTTGTGGGGTGGGTGGGGACTGCATGATGTGAGGTGGTACAATCTTGCCCAGGATTAGTTTTCTACCTTCCTTTTTGTATGCTAAGCAAGGTCTGACTCTCCCTTAACTTTGAATATGATACAGTAGATATCAAAAACGCTTTCGCCAATGAAAACTCCTACAGACTTGGCGAGAACATGCAGACTCTACAAAGAGAGAGTGATTCGCAGTATAGCAGAAAATATAACCAGTGTAACCACTAAGACACTGTGCTGTCCTTGTGGCTTTAGAAAAATGGCTACACAAGATTTACTTTTTCCTGGATTGCTTATATTTATTTATTTAACATTTGTTTACTGGGAAAGTCTGACTTAGAACTAAGCCAATTTTCAGCAGAGGCCCATGAAGAAATGCTCCAGATGCATGTCTTTATAACATGGGATAAAACTGGACTACCCAGAGAAAACACACATGCAGATTCCACACAGAAGGCACTCCAGCCGAGAACTGAACCAGAGAACCTCTTGCTGTGAGGCGACGACAGCACTACTGCTGCACCACCGTGCCTTCCAATATATGAATAAGGCAGAGTTAGCAAAATTTCTTTGCATGTCCAAACAGTGTATCTAGGCCATCACCAACTTCCAGATCCTCTGCTTGTGTTAGATTTTTTTATTTAGAACACATGGTTGTGACATTTTCCAAGTATTGAGTATACATACCTGCACATTCTCTCACACATGCACACCACACTGTACTATGCTAAGCTGCCATGTAAAGCACGTGCTTCAGTCTTGCTAGGTTCTGTTATTGTCGACAGACAAATGGTACATACGTTAACATATGCATGATATGGCTACTGCTGGACATCAGTTGCTATAATACTCTGCTACTGTTGTTTTCAAAGTACTTTTGGGTACCACACATATACAAATTGTTATATAAATGCTGATAATTATCTGAATATTCTTCTGCTTAACATGCAGATATTGTCCTTTGCTATTTCCAACCTGAAAAGGAATAAAGAACTTAAAATCTTGTAGTAGGTGGTTTCACTGAAAGATATTAAGCATTTTTGACTTAGTCTATGATAGACGGGATCATAACAGCCGTTGAACTGTACTACATATGTATTCGCTTATCAGATACATAGACACCAAGAATTGTAAATGAAAGCTAACAATCTATAGCCTGCATTTTGTCCTTATGAAGTCACTTTCTTACTTTATTAAGTCAATTACAGATCTTTCATCTGACGTACTGGGTTTTCTTCAGATGTTTAAATCCTGAGTTCTCATTTTCACTTTCCTCAAACATGTTTGTTTAAATTGTTGTTTCCCCATGCTTGTTTACTTGTTATTGATTGTAATGACATGTATAGGCTCAGATGATACATCCATAAGCTGTACTGCAACATCACACAATCTTAAAGAAAGGTCAAGACATTATTTTTTACATTATAAATTATAACTCTCTGCAAGTTCACAGGGCATTGAAATGAGAAAAATAACATTAGGGCTGCTGCATTTCACAAGTGATCAAAACTTGTTTCCATTTGAGTATTTGTGCTTTGGTGCATTCTGTACTTGAGGAATATAGGATACATTTCTCACTCAGAGGAACTAAAGAGGGCTTACACTAACACAGGCCTGTAACAAATTGATGTAAGAATGATGTAGGTAGTGACAGGTACTAGACCAGCACTGCTTAGAGCTGCACCAAGTACTGCTGGAAGAACTGAACCAGTGAGTGGACCGACAAATGTAATACTACCCTGAGTGATAGGTAAGTAATGAAATAATCTTTTGCTTAAAAGATTAATCACTAGGGTGAGGTCTTTCTTTACCCTCTGCTTTATCTTTTGTGCAGGTCTGTTGGGCTGTTATTGTATCTGTCATGTGGATGATACAGAGTAGATGGATATCTTATAGGGCTGTGAGTCACAGTTAGGCTGTACACCATACTTAACACATATAGCTCTATAACAAAGGTAGCACTGGTGGTGTAGGTATCAGCAGTCATATTTATGTATGCTGGAAAGCTAAATTCCATGGCCTCATCTCCTTCACTATCTCTGCTAGCGATTATCTAGTGCTGTTTTAACAGATTTCCCTATTCATAGGGTGGACCCTGGGTTCCATCACTTTTCAGGAATGCGCTAATACCAATTCTTCTGCTTTGTGGCAAATATTTTGTGATTTCCAGTTCTTGTAAGGTTGTCCTTTGGAAAGGAGATCATTCTTCATGTATTTAGGAGCTGGAATAAAAACATGCTGTATATCAGGTTACAGTTGTACTCCTTGAAACAAAACTGCTGTAAACACACTTCCATTGCAACAATTTCATGTAGCTACTGCCTCTAAGTAATAGTTTCACTTTCATTCTAGAAACCAGAGAAGTAAGCCAAAAAAAAGTTTTGTGAAGGAGTATGCAAGAGTGTAAAAATTCCAGTATTAAAAGTACTGAGGCAGAAAACAGGTGTATTGTTCCTTTTTTCATGCCAAAACTTGTATCATTTGTTCATTTAACATTTTCTGGTAGCATACCTTGTTGCTTCTTATAACTTATCTAGTGAGTAAAGCCATGCTGTGTATAAATGAAAATCTTCCATGCTATTAGTCTGTGAGCCAAGATGTCTGGTTGTATATCCAGCCCTGCTACTGAGGTAGTAGAGTTTTTGTAAATGGTATTTTTCATAGTGGCTCAGAAACAGAAATTCTTTGCAGGATAAAGGACAACTTTGTTCATCTTTGCCAGTTTGGCGTTATCAAACTCAGATTATCTCTGTCTTGTTTACCATTTGGATCACACTATGAATCAGAAATATAGTGAAAAGGCATAGCAAAGGCTCTGGTTGGAAGGAAGTAGTGATTCATCCCTATCATTCATGTCTGTTCTAGAATTCTTGAGCTAAAGCTTAAAATCTGTGCATTCTAATGTGTAGCAAAAAGTCCATAAATGAATAAGCGTATTTCTTTAAATGCTTCTGAAAAAACTTTATCCAGAGTATGTTCGTATGCCCCTATCCTGTTCAGTGAGTCTCTTATAAGAGTGAAATGTCCTGACCTTCTTTTTTAAGGCCTTTTCATTATTTGTAGTGTTAGAGTACATAATGGCTGAGAATGATTACCTTTTTGTTTGTTCATGTGCCATGGGACATTAATGGTTTTCTATGTGAACCATGCACTGTCCTTCTTGAACAGATCTGTGGAAAGCTCTCAGGGCTAGCCGCTTTGTGCAAATCTCCTGCATGTTGATATGTATGAGATCAGTGCTGGGTAATAGGAACTCTGAACTGACAGAAAAGGAATTGAGCTCTCCAACCATAGTCTGATGCATCATTTGCAACAATTTGGTGGGATATGAATGTTTTCCTTTAAAAAAAGAGTAAGTAATGTAGCCAACTGTTGTAGATGTGGTACTATCTGCCATTATCCTAAAAGGAAGGCTTTAACTTACGTGTTTTTGAGCCTAGTTCCATGCGGTGCTACGTTTCCATTTGGTCCTCTTCATGTACAGTCTGGCTTCTGGAACTGCATGATCCAGGAGACCATGTCACATTGAATCCTGTGATGCTTCCTTGCAACTATCAGATCCTTATGGTAGAGACATAAAAAAGATCCCTAGAATCTCTTTTCTTTGCCCTTGTGACAAGAACAACTTGCATTTCAGAACTGAAGTGTGTCTATAATAGTGCCCAGGAATACAGTTTACTGTCATGGAATCACACCTGATTCTGACATCTTATAGTTACTCTTGATGTCCTGAATACCTTCAGGATTATGTCCCAGCTGGAGAGGAGCTGTTGAGAATATGATTTAGTTTTGATCTGATGCAAGCTAAGAATTGAGTCATGTACTTTGTTAATACCCTTATTCAAGTGCCTCACCCAAAAAGAAGAGATGCAGACTGCAACTGCTGGTTCTCCAATTTGAATGTGAGAAAATACCCGTTGGATGGGCAAATCAGAATGTGTAGAGACACATACTTCATGTCCACAATAATTATATAAACTTCCTTTGATGTCAATGACAAAAGAGAACAGACAGCAAATATTTTGACTTTTTTGCACCTCTACAAATTTACCAAAACCACCAAATCGAGGAAACTCAATCAATAAAAAACAAAAAGTCAAAAAAAGAAGCCAGCACCAAGAATGATAACTCAGTTTATTCTGAATGTAAAAAAAATCAAACCACAAATATGCTGGATATAAAATAATACATCAATAAACAATCCAATAAGTGCGATGAGCAAGGCAAATACCTCCCTTATAGTTAGCAAAACAGTTAAGATAATCGTACGAAATAAGGGTAGGTTAACCAAATACTGACGTCTTTATAGCAGCAAAGTCAAGCATATGTTATCCAAAAAACAATTCCAAGTATTCCAGACCAAAAAACGATTCCAGATTTCCAAAAACTCTGGTTTATTCCATAAGCAAACAATAAAATGCAGGTAAGCGCTTTCACCGATCTGGCTTCTTCAGACCCATCTAACAAACTTCATTCACTCATATTTAAATACGTTATTTTGGCGGGAAAAAGCATATAAACTGAATTTAAAAATACATCTCATTCCTAACTCATCCATAGCTTATTATTACATAATAAAAAACATAATAAAAAACCATATCCTCATATACCCAGCAAATATTCATGAAATATATACATTTCATATCTCATGTATTGAAGCGCACTATCCTGAACAATTATAAAAATGATAATATAAAAGCTTATAATTGTAATCAGATTACTGACTTCTAAAACTATAAGCTGACTTCTGTTAAAACCATTTATCATCATGAAACATCTGAAGTTAAAATACATACACGAATTTCTAAAAAGCAAATGCAATATATGTATAAGTGTACCTATTAACTTATATGCATTCTTAAAAGATATTATTGACTAGAAAACATCTAATGTTATATACTTAATAAACATTTGGTGTACAGCGCTCAATCTATATACATATCATGGAACTCTAAAATTCAACACAAGACAATGAATAAACAACTTCTTTTCATCTATATAATTTCCTAGATTTCAAAAATGGTTTCACTGAAACCATGCTATTCAGACCTGGGGGACAGTCTGACCTCAATCTGATTATCCAATTCGCTTCTCTAGTCTCCGTGAAAGTCTTGACGTCTCCCCTTCTAGGTCCTATTCGAATCCTCTCCATTATTAAAAAGTGAAATCTATGATCATGCCCCTTCTCCATTACATGTCTTGCTAATGCATTAGTCTGGAGCCCTATCCTGATGTTATAGGCGTGCTCCCTTATCCTATCCCTTAGTTTCCTATTTGTCTTACCTACATAGAATGCGTCGCATTCCATGCAGGTAGCCAAATAGACCACATCTGTTGTCTGACATGTCCCTTTCTCATGAAACCGGAATGATCTCATGGAGACAGGATGTATAAATATACCATCCTCATTTATATAATCACAGAAATTACATTTATTACACCTTTCTGTCTTACATTCTTCTCTCTCCCTGCTATTACCCTCAAACGACGGGTAACATAGCAATCTTTTCAAATTTTTCTTGTTCCTGTAAATAAACTTGGGTGCTTCTCCTATTATACCCTTGATCATATGATCAATAGTTAAAACTCCCCAATATGATCTAATGATGTCTTTAACGTCTCCCACATCACTGGTATAATACAAGGAACATGCACAAAGTCAAAAAAAGAGGCCAGCACCAAGAATGATAACTCAGTTTATTCTGAATGTAAAAAAATCAAACCACGTATATGCTGGATATCGAATAATACAGAACTATTGGACCCAACCGATCATTCAGGGGCCCCCAGCAAAATGAGACAACATCGATCCAAAAAAGGTTTTGCATGTAGGGCAGGTGCAAAAGGCCAAAAAAGTTAGCACAAAGTCAAAAAAAGAGGCCAGCACCAAGAATGATAACTTGGTGCTAACTTTCTTGACCTTTAGCACCTGCCCTATGTGCAAAACCTTTTTTTGGATTGTTCTTGTCTCATTTTGTTGGGGGCCCCTGAATGATTAGTTGAGTCCAATAGTTCTGCAGTCATGTATTATTTTATATCCAGCATATACGTGGTTTGATTTTTTTACATTCAGAATAAATGGAGTTATCATTCTTGGTGCTGGCCTTTTTTTTTGACTTTGTGCTAACCTTTTTGGCCTTTTGCACCTGGCCTACATGCAAAACCTTTTTTTGGATTGATGTTGTTGTCTCATTTTGCTGGGGGCCCCTGAATGATCGGTTGAGTCCAATAGTTCTGCAGTTATGTATTATTTTATATCCAGCATATACGTGGTTTGATTTTTTTACATTCAGAATAAACCGAGTTATCATTCTTGGTGCTGGCCTCTTTTTTTTACTTTGTGCTAACTTTTTTGGCCTCTTGCACCTGCCCTACGTGCAAAACCTTTTTTTGGATCAATAAAAAACATAAACCTGGTACAGCAAAGTCAGCAAGATAAAATTGCACCAGTGTATTAGTGTACACTCAGTTTATTGGCTGCTTTCTCAAAAATACTTCAAATTTGTTTAATACCATGTGATCTGGGAATTGCCTGAAGGGACCTTGCCTCTTGATAATTAAGAATCCTATAACAGAAATCTGTTTTCTTTTGATGAATTGAAAATTATTATTTTCTTCTGAAACAATATTTAAACCTATTCCTTGATCAGAGTAGGGCTGCTTTGAAGAGTTTCTTTTAGGCATCCATTTATCTATTATCACAAATGGCTACATCTCTAAAAAAGGATAACTTTTGCCTACTGGTGTCAAGTCTGAAAGCACTGGGATAGAGAGTTGTTGAAAGACTGGTAAAATGTTTGAAACTCTCATTTCTTTTAGAAAGAAGGGTTTCTTCTATGCAGCTGAGGAGGATGGTTACTCTTTTTTGAAGAAGCATTTTCTGTTACCGAAACCATCACATGATAGCCGTATAGGAGCTGATGTAAATCAGACTCCTGTATGACATGTCACATTTCTGTAGAAGATTTTTATGAAATCTGTTTTTATGCAATCTGAGCTATCACCTTCGATCCATTTTTATCTTCTTCTTTTCTAATTAGGGAAAATTGGGGAAATGATATTTCCACAAAACAGTGGCAGCTTTCATAAAGACATCTTGATACCCTGCCTTGACACCTGCAGGATAATACTAGGACTTTAGCTAAGCATGACACCTAATGCAGATCCTAGATGTCACTATTTGTAAATATGTACTCACTGTATCAGATGCGTTGGGCCATATTTGTTAGGCTTGGTCCCTGTGTGTTTTGTCTTACTTTGTTGCAGTAGCGAGTGCCACTTGCAGCTGTTTCAGTATTTCTTCTTAGTTAGAAGAAAGATTTATTATTTAAAAGTCTAAAAGCCAGTGTAGAAAAGGTATGGACTTTTTTGTCATACCTGTCTAAAGCCCTTGCTTGCCTCCCTGTCTAATGGCAAAGCCTCCCAGAAAGAGAGAGAGACAGAGATAGAGAGAGCGAGAGAGCGAGAGAGAGAGAGAGAGAGAGAGAGAGAGAGAGAGAGAGAGTGAAAGCCTTGTTAGTGGGACCTGAAGTCAGACCTGCATGACTTGCTTTGTGTCCTAACCAGTTCATGCTGGTCCTCTTGAGCCCTGTTCAGTTTATCAGGTATCAAGAAGATAGAGCTTAAATATCTGGACAGTCTCTTGGATCCCATCTCTCTTTATTCTGGGAATGAAATGTAGTTAATCAACAGTATGTTCTAAGACCTTATATCTTCAAAGAATATCCTTTTTGGAGAATACTCTTTCTTATCTCCCCTGCTATACTCTTTCATGAGGAGATCAGTTTTGCCAAATGTGTCATTTTCAGATTGATATTCAGAAGACACAGATGAAGCACCACCACAGCTTTTGTGTAATAATCAACACTGGAGAACTCCTTCATCTCCAAATGCTTCTCTTCTACCTCAGCATCTTCAGTTACATGGTGCATTATCTAGAGCATTGATAATAGTGTTCCACATGGCTGTGGAAAGCTAAAAACAAAGGGTCTTGATGGAGCCATTAAGGAGAAAGCAACAGTCCCCTGTATATTTTGTGCAGTAACCCATTTGATGGATTCCATTTTGATTTTCTGGTGGCCACTATATATATAACTGCTGAAATGCTGGTCTCTCCATGTCCAGTACCCTTTTTCCTCATCACTCTCCACTATATAGGTTGTTCATACAACCACTTGAGATGGTTGTGACCGTTCAACTCCTTACTGTCCTTCTACACAAATCCAGATAAAATTCAGAATGTGGTTCATAGCACAGTGGTGTCATCCTTCCTAAATACATTGATTCCCATTTTTATAGTGAAACCATTGCCTCTGGTGTAAGTGTGAGTATGATCCACCCCTCTAATTCAATTTCACAATAAGGTTTGAATTTTCTATCAGCTTTTAATTTGTTGGAAGATGTGATACACCATTAAACTTTGCTTTTCATAATTATGCATACTATATTCCTTTCTGATTTTCCAGTTGTCAAAAACTGTATAAAGACTTCAGATGTTTAAAACAGCTTGGATTTCAGCAAAAAAAAAAATGAAAGTGTGACTATTTCTTCAGATTTAAAAATAAAATCAGCCATGTGTGATATTAAACAAAAAGCTCTTACAAATGTAGTGTGCAAAATGTAGCATTTTTTTGTAGTCACAGTGACAGTTTGATGGACAAATCATGTTCTTATTTGATTGCCATCTATGAATGTAATAATAAGCTATTTTTATTTTTAAAAAACAACAGTGTATACTTTCACCTGATAAGAGGTTATAGTTAAAAGTACAGTATGATATGTGCCTCACAGTGCCAGGTTACACAATTCAGTCCAAACTTATGTTTAATGTCTATGCACTGTTTGCATGTTTTTCTCATGTCTGCATAAGTTTTCTGAATACAGACTGTTTTTCTCCCACCCTTAATAAAGATGCTGTCTGATTTTCTACAGTAAGTTGTCTGTATATGTATTTATCTTTTATCCCCTGGGTGCTGGGTAGATGCTAAAAAAGGGTCCATGGATCAACACAGTTACCCAATAAATGGTAAATAACTTCTGAAGGTCCAAACTTTACTTTTAGAAAAGATAAGCAGGTACAACAAGACTTTATCCTAAACAGAATTCACTTTGTACATAAATAATTTAACCTTAGTGATCTCCCTCACCTCCCCAAATAGCTGTAAGCAATACAGTAGATGAACAAGGTATAAGATTATCACTAAGTTAAATATTTTTACTGTCAACACTGCAGACGTGTTTGTCATTAAATAACTGAATACTTGTGCCATCTCCTGAGTTATTTATGTAGCTTTGTGCTTAAGCATTCTGTCTTGGCAGTGTATCACATTTATTCAGACAAGAATCTCTGTCCATCTGTGTGAGATTAGAATAAATAATTCTAAAATGATTATTTAAACATCAACTTAGATTCAGCAAAGATACATTTAAGTTTGAAAGCACTGATTGCTTAGTTATTACTCAATTAAACATAATACATAAGATGTCAGACAAAAAAAATATCTCATATTTCAGTGAAGCAATAACCTTTTTGAAGAATTTCTATATGTTTAGTTTGTATCATTCTCACATTGCAAGCTGTTATATAGCATGTCTTATCATGATATGTATATAAATGTGATGCACATAAATCAGTGAAGGGGGTATTCTTGTTTTTTGTGTAGTGCATTCCAGAAACATTGTCTCCAGAAACTAAAAGTAATAGAACTGCTTTATAAATCTTTTGTCATATAGATCTCATCAGGCAAAGGTATAAAGACTTCTGGTCTGGTAAGGATCTGTTCAACTCCAGCATGGACTGACTTATTTATCATCCTCTGATCCTGCTGTAAAAGCTGACCCCTCCCCAGAAAGTCATGAGAACCGCTTTATCAAGGCTTGGTCAAATAAGGAACCTAACAAAAGAAAATGACATTGCACGGAGAAGTTACACAGTTTCAGGTAGTGAGTCAGCAAAAGTCCAACAGCCAGAGTTAGACTTGCCAAGCAAAATTATTTTAGAAAGCTATAAAGCACTCAGCAAGCCAACCGATCTTTATTCTTGTAATTAATAAATAATGTAGCAACAGCCTTGATACAGCCAGTATTTTTCAAAACTACTTCTCTATATTTGTTGTTAAACTGCTATCATCCAAAACCAACCAGGATACCTCATTCCCTTGGTCAATAGCTCATCCAGAATTTCACCTACAACCTTTTACTGCAAGCAAACTTGGGCCCGTCCTGTGAAATATGAAAATTCATGCAGCGACATTAACTGCTAATCTTCTACAGGCATAGATATCCTAGCCACCTATATTACTAATCTACTAATGAATAAATGTGTACAGGAAAAAAACAGGCCTAGACATCTGGAAAGGGGGAAGAGTCCTTCTTCTACCCAAGGCTGGTGAAGACTACAAACTAGAAAGCTACAGACCTACCAGCATCCTTAGCTCCATGTTAGAAGTCCTCAAAAGAGTTGTCCGTGACCAGTTAGCTCACTTTTTAGCCAAACAAAACATTTTAGATAAAATACAGCATAAGATCAGAAAAGGCTGTAAAATACATATGGAAAATGCAGGATGTACTGATCACAGCATCGGTAGTCTGGACAAAGGAAGTTCCACATTAGTTATATGTTTGACCACTTAAAGGCCTTAGATCTGGTTAGTCAGTCATTACTGTTAAGATGGGTGGAGGATAATAGCTGTAATCACAGTTCCACTACATGGTTTCAAAGATACTTAGCTGCCTATCAGTGACTGCTAGATGACTTGACAGCTGCTGCTTTATTTATTTATTCTTTTATTTTATTTGTTTATTATTTTCATTTGTAGACTGGGGAAGTTTGACTGAATGCAGAACACCTTTTCAATAGGCCTGGAGAGAAAAGCTTCACTGGTACAATATAATACAAGATTCAATGTAAAGTAATTCAAATAAATTAAATAGTGTTGTCTTTGATTGAGCACTATTAGAAAATGGTGCACAGTAGCATATTGAATTGGTTCACATTGCATAAAAGTATACTGAAAAAAGTATATATTCACATAGCTACAAGTACAATACTATGCTGAAATGGAATATAATATGCACAGTTATTTGTAGTAGAACAGCTATGAATATGGAAATGCATGCATAAACATATAAATACCTGTATTAAAGTGGAAGTTAGACAAGTTATTCCTGCATAAGGGTAATGTGGGCAAAACATCCTGTCAATTTAAAACAAGGATTTTTGAACATCTAAGTGATATGAAAAGTTGTAGCACTTTCAATGCTTTAAGCAAATGCATGACCAAATATCCAACTGCTACTTTTAGATTTATTGCTGTTGACAGAATATGTTTTTGTAGCTTTAATAAGTTGGGATGGAAGGAAATCCCACATAATAAGGAATGCACTTGGGTCATTAAATTGGGTGCTTTGTTTCCATCTGGCTTAAATGGTTTATTATGATTGGTTGTATCATATGCTTGTGGGAGGGACTTTTGTGTGTTATATCTATTTATATGCAGTTGAATCAATTAACAAATAATTGCTGCTTCTTTTGAATTTGCAGTGAAGATGGCTTTTGCCAAAGTTTGCTGATTTTCATGTTTATTTAATAAATTTAATTCGCGCCATTCAAGTGCTGGTCGTGTTTTGTTGTTAGTGATTGTTGTTGGCCATGCACTCAGCCGTACTTGCATAGAGGTTGGTTGTGCTGCATTTTTGGGTTTGTTTATGCAGTCGGCATGTTTGCTGGCATTTTCATTACATCTTCGTCTATGGATTTATCTTGTTTGTCTTGTGGCTTAATCGCCGATAAGGATGATATACATATATTTCAAGAAATGGAGTCCAATTCTTCTTTTTCTGCCACTCATGGTACTGTTTCTGATCAATATTTGTCATGTGCACACATTTTTAAACAACAGGGGTTATGAAGAGCTTATGTTTCTGTGTGTGGCATCTTAAATTGCTATAAGAATACGAGTTAAAAGGCTTTTTGCCTCATGGTTTACATGTACTGTTGCAGCCCATGGTAAAAGAAGTTGATATTTTGCAGAAAGACTGGTTTAAAGTACAACAGGCAGCTTCTATGATATTTGTCAAAGCCCTCATTGTCTTTTATGAAAGACAGATTTCAAAGTTAACTATGAAAGTGAATCGTCTTTGCAATTTGGCTAAGACTTTTCATTCACATACCAATTTCAAGGAACACTTTACACTGTTAGCTTCTAACCTAGCGACTTTAGAACAGTCTCATTAATTAAAGAAAACTAATGAAATTTCAGTGAGGTGTGAGAGATTATGCACAAGACAAACCATTCTCTCTTCAGAAAACAGTGAAATGTCACCATGGAGAAGTTATTCTTGACAACCAGGGAACAGATAAAAGGAAAAGGGCTCATTCTATTCCTAAAAACGTTGGGGCTATGCCAGAAATTTAAATGGGTGAATCATCTTTGTAGAAACAGATGGTGAAATGGGTCTACATTTACCGGCATCCAAGAAGAAAAATACATCTAGAAGAAAAATACATGTCACCCTTTAAATCTAAGAGAAGGGCTGGATGAAAACATTGCAACAGAGGCTTCCACCGTGGATGCTCTGTTGTGTCTAATGACCCTGAAATAACAAAATGGCATATAGTGCAAAAAATTTCTTCTGTCAGTTTATCAATGAGGTGGATGTTTTCATTAAAGGTTTAAACTTTGTTCCATCCTTTCCAATTTCAGAAGAAGTGCTAGTTAAAGATGTAATTGCTTTTTGTGGAAAATAAAATATATTATTATTTTTTGATGGTAAAACTGATCAACTTAGGAATAATTAATTTCATTTTAAGGCATTTAATTTTGTTCCTCCCATGAATAAGTATGTTGAAGCCCTTCCGAAAGGTGTTCTCAGGGATTCACATTTTAATTTTTATTATGGCCCTGTACAGTATAACAATCTTTCCCATTCCCAGAGGAAAGTTTTACAGACTCTGTGAGCTAATAATAATAATATCATGGCCAATCAGGTTGATAAAGGTGGGGCAGTAGTTGTATGGGATGGGATCATGTATTAAAAGGAAGCACAGACACAACTGTTGGACAGTCAGTTCTATCAGAAAACTGTTTTAGATCCCACATTAAAGTTCAAATATGGGATTTTTGGAAGAATAACTCATATATGATGGAATCCACAATATTTTTTCTTGAAGCCATGAATATATGGCGTAGATATCTAAATAATTCTTGGTTGGTTTGGAAGTCTGATGCCATTTTTTAAAATAACTTGTTAAATATCTTAATGACAACAAGTGAGGACTGCAATTTAGTGTTAGTTATGATCTTAAAATATATAACTTTTTTTTGGATGTATTGGTTTCTAAAAATAATGATGGAACATTAGCTACGTCTGCTTTTAGAAAACAGTTTAACTGTAATTCCTTTTTGGATGCTACTAGTTGTCATCCCCTCACATTAATGAAAATATCCCTAAATCACAGTTTTTGAGAATTAAAAGAATTTGCTTTAGTGCTGAGGAATTGGACCAACTTGCAAAGGATCTATTTAAATGGTTTAATGATCATGGTTATACTGCGGTGGTGGTGCTGCGGTAGTGTTGTCGCCTCACAGTAAGACGTTGTCCTGTTCGATTCTCAGCTAAAGCGTCTTCTGTGTGGAGACATGCATGAATGGGGGTACCTTCGTTGAAGGTTGTGCGTCAGAGCTGGCAACTCGGCATGTAAAAATCTACTGCCAATCATTAGCAGACCGGAGTTCCGCTGTGGTGACCCCTAACCGGGAAAAGCCTAAAAACACAACAACAATGATCATGGTTATAAGTTCCAGGATGTACTGAGAGTGTATAATACTGTTAAGACTGTCAGTAGATCTGAGCTGCTAAAATATAGTAGAAAAAGGGAGCAAAACTTTACCCTTAGATTTGTTATCAGTTTTGGAAGCAATTGTTTAGCTTTTCAAAACTGAATATTTAACCATTTAGAATATTTTGTTATTAGAAATAAAGTTATAACATTTGATACCATCTGGATGTCAATTTTCATTTAGACATAGCAGAACAATAACCAATTTACTTATTATAAAAAAAAACTACATTGGTTGAGGTAGATGGACAACAGACCTTAGATGGATCAGAACTTGAAGGTTGTTACCCTTGTGGCCATTGCTCTGCTTGCAAAGTAGTTGCAAAAAAATGAAACAGTTCTGTTTTGCTAGTACTCCTCTGGTTTTTGATATCAGGTGTTTCAGTACATGTATTTGTGAATGGGTGATCTATTTAGTGTGTTGTGGGTGTTCTGCCTTTTATGTGGGCAAAACATACCATCAATTTAAAACAAGGAGAAACACAGCAAACAAAATATCCACAATGGGCCACCAAGGAGCTAAAATCCTTTTAATAAAACAACTTGAAAACCATAAAAACAAAAGAAAAATAAGTTACAGGTTTAAGCTTTAATAAAGTTGGGATGTAGGAAATTCTACATTATAAGGAATACACTTGGATCATTAAATTGGGTGGTTTGCTTCCGCTTGGCTTAAATAATTTATTATGATCGGTTGTGTCGAGTGCTGGTCGTTGTTTTTATATAATGGTAATGTACTCATAGAGTGGGTAGAGTAGTTAGGGGTACATTATAGGTATAACAATGTTAGTTGTGAACAGACGTTTTAGTCTTACCCACTACAAAACCATAACTGGTTTATCTCCAGACTTCATACTCAAGACTCTTGCTATTCTCTGTCACAAATTAGAATAAGGCAAAACATCACTAATACTGTTGTTATAATGATCATCTCCTATTCCAGCAACACACACAAGCTGATGTAGTTACTTCAAACTAGATTCTTTTTGCTGTAACTGTGGTTGAAGAAAAGTAAACTGCTACTTAATAAGAAACAAACCCAAGCTGTGCATTTTGGACATATTTTCATAATTAAAGACTAAGCTTTTTTGCAGCTTGCTATCTCATGTTTACCAGGATCCTTGAAACTGTCCTTCTGAGAACATGCTGAAAAGGTCACTAAATCACTACCGCAAATGCTGGATGCACTATATAAAGGTAAGCATCAAAATGCAGCAGATGCCAACATCACATGTGGTCAGGCCACGCTAATGCCAAAGCTCATCTATGGCTCTCTGGATAACGCAGACACCATGAAGAATGTTCAGTCAAAACTAAGAAAAACTTAATAGAGAATCACTAGATTTACTAAAAATATATGTCATTGCACTCAGTGTTGCTGCTGCATGGTTCTGAATAAGTTAGGAGAGCTTAATCTGGGTAATAAAATGCTGCCACTGCAAATGCAATTTGCCCATAAACTCCTACACAAAAGGCTGTGTCCTGACTTAAAATCCTTACTTGACAGGCATTAACCTAATAGACCATGTAGATTGATTGCTAATTTACTACAAGAGCCAGTATCACCAGCAAACTAGGAAGCATTCTGAGTTATACTCTACCTAAAGTCTGCAACTCCCTGTCAGAAAACATCTAAAGAGCTTAAAGTTTGGGCAACTTCTTTGATATCATAAATATTAATTTTCAAAAAATAAGTACAATATGTGCAGTAACAACTTGATCTAACCTGTAATTCTTGCAATGATGAATCTAGTCTAAACAAGAAATTTTAAAATAAGATTCCACCTTATACTCAGTTAACTTCAATTCTTTCCTCCTTATACTCAGGTAACATCAGTTCCATCCTCTTATATTCAGGTAACTTCAGTTCCCTCCACCTTATACTCAGGTAACTTCAGTTCCCTCCTCCTTATACTCAGGTAACTTCAGTTCCCTCCTCCTTATACTCAGGTAACTTCAGTCCCCTCCTCCTTGGTGTTTCTCTGAACAATAAACAAATCTACTGTAAAAGCTACAAACTTTTCATATACTCTGCTTCTGATAAGATAAAAAGTCTTTCTTCTACCCATATCACTTTATCAAAAGTTGGCCCACCAACTTATTTGTATAACTACTTTTTCCACCAGCTATATCAAATAAGACAAGCTTATTTTACACACACACACACACACATATATATATATATATATATATGTGTGTGTGTGTGTGTGTGTGTGTGTGTATACAGATCTACTTCTAAATTTCAGTTTCAAATCTTCAAATATCTTATGTTTGAGACCATAAGATAGAAGTTCTTAAATGGAGATTGCCATACAGCGCAGAAAGGTATATTTACCATTTTTCTTGCTGTAGTGTGATCTCGGAATTGGTATATTTAATTAGTAGGGGGAGTGGGGTGCTTCCCCCCTGCAAAAACATAAAAAAAGATTTTCTTGTTTTTATTTTTTTTATTTAAATTTTGAAGTTTCAAAACTTTGATCTTAAATTAGAGGTTATGACACTTTGAAATTTAGAAGTATATATATATATATATATATATATATATATATATATATATATATATATATATAAACACACAGACACACACACACACACACACACACACACACACACACACACATATGTATCTACTTCATATACACAAATTCTCAAAACATAGAATTTTATAACATTGAGATGAAATCATCGTACGCTCATATAAGCAAAACTGCATAATAGTGAATCTTGTAAACTCTAAACACCTTTTGTGCATGTCAGAAAGCATTCTTAATGCAAATTGTGCTGCATTCATAAAAACAGTTTCTACAAGAAAATTAATAAAACAAAAATATACCATTATCAATGGTTTTGCAGGGGGGCAAGCCCCCCTGCACCCCCCACACCCCTCCTGCTAATTAAATATGCCAACTCCAAGATCACACTACAGTGGGGAAAAGGGTACATTTCCCGAGCCGCACTGTAAGGTGATCTCCATTCCATTTGTATTCTTTGTTGACTTTACTTGTAGAATCTGTTCTTACAAATGCAGCATGATCTGCATTCATAAGAATACTTTCTGACATGCGCAAAAGGTGATTCACTTTTATGCAGTTTCGATTGTGAGCTTATGATGACTTTGTCTCGATGTTATAAAATTTGACATTTTGGGAATTCGAGTATATGAAGTAGATCCATATATATATATATATATATATATATATATATATATATATATATATATATATATATACACACACACACACACACACACACAGACATATATATATATATATATATATATATATATATATATATATAAATGTTTTCACACATATCCTTATTCCTCATATGAACTAATAGTCATACCTCTCAACCTCTGAAAGCAAGATATCTGGACAAAGAGATAAATAATGGGGGGACAAAGGGCTAAAAAAGGACAATTTTTAAATGTTGCTCTTGCAAACTTAGAAAATTTATAGAATAATGGGCTTTTCGTTAACATGGATTTTCTGAAGGGTATGAAGTCTGAAGCTGAAATGCCTATCATTATCTTCCTACTTCATTTCTCAATGATTTCCAGTGATTTGCAGGAAAACCAAAATTTTATGAGGAATATACCAAAATTATGAGGCAAAAATCTGGACATTCTGCAAAAATCTGGACAGTTGAGAGGTATGCTAATAGTTTATTTTAATTATTTATCTAATTGATGTCCAATTATCTATCAAGACTGAAGCAATGTCTCACATACCTATTACTTACTGGTATTACAATAGTCTTAAATACCCAGTTGAAACAAAGGCTAATATTATTTCTGAAACTCAGTCTAACTATTGAATTTTTCTCTACAGTGCCTATTTTATTATCAGACTTATAAACATTTCTTATGTGCCAGCTATATTATATTATGTTAATTTGCTTTAGTCTTTAGAAATTATTGTATACCTTAAGCTTTTGTCTCCAGGTTTTATGTGGAGTTCCAATAGCTGAATAAAAAGTATTTTGTTTGGTGCTATTTCTCTGAAGCCAGGTCCCCTGACTGCAATTTATATAATTTTGTTTAATTGCAAGATCACAACTTGAAGTGTCCTTTAAAATCCCCCTTGCAGGGTTTCTCTTTTTTACACTGTTGTGTGACAGTAGAGTTTATATATTTAAGTAAAGAGATTGTGGGAGGCTGTTCAAATCTACCCACTGGGGGGGGCTCTCTTGAAACATTATTTCAGTTTTGAGCAGGTTGTTGATTTGGGAGCTGTTTTATGGCTGGGTTGAGGCTGATGAGTTGAAGTTTCCTGGAAATGGGTGTTGAAGAAGCAGGAGAACTGTTTAGAGTCCTGTCTATCAATACGCCTTGCCAAGTAGGGCTACACATAAAAATATTTAAAAAAATCAGTTATAGCCTTCAAAGCGGTTACGATAAGTTCATACAGGACAATGACAATTCTGATAATTCTTTTGGTGGTAACAGTTATCATAGGACATGGGTACTTACTAGACTATTGATCTGTGAAGAGCTTAAGAAGTCTAATCTTACATTCCCATGGTAGTTATAGCTCTTATATGTTTTGTACATGTAACCTAGAAACTGGCAGAACAAGGATATGCTGGGACATTTACATGTTGTCCATTATCCATGGGGGACAAGGGTGCTAAACCGGGCTAGATTTGCGGCTACTCATCCATTCATCCAAATTACATTTCAGTAGTGTAAAATAAGCACTTTGCTTTATGTTGAGTGGAAGACTGTTGTAGAAATACAGTTCTCTGTGATACATATCTGTCCCTCCAACATGTTCTATTTATATTGCAGAAGAGATTGAGATGCCCTGAGTGGGTGCTTATGCCACCACTGGAACTGAGAATGTGTAATAGGTCTGAGAGGTTAGGGTCTACTGAGGCTGAATATGTAAGGCAGGGGTTGCCTCACTGTAGCCTGTATGATACTGGAAAGAGGAACAAAGTTTTGAGACAGGAAGAAGCATTATCACCATTTTAGTTTGTGACAAGTGTTTGTATATGTACGTACTGAAAAGAGCATTATACTTAATGATCAACCTAATGAGTGATGAGTACAATGGAATATTTGCATCCCTGGACATGGATGCCGTACCTTTAGATATACGCTGTGGAATGAAAAGGACTTCCTTACAGTAGTAGATACATGGTGAGGAAAGGACAGTTCGTTGTTGACATCAGATCCCAAATCCCTGACTACAGGATCAGTTTTTCAGGGGTGTGTTGCCAATGTGATAGTTACCAGGAGAGTCATGCTTGCCAAAGGATATGATTATACATTTCTTGACATTTAGTTTTTAGTCCATGGTTTTGACACCAACTATTTGTTTGGGGCAAGCCTTCTTGGATGATCAAGGTGTTCCCTGGGGAGTTTATCATGGCACCAAGTTTGCAGACATTTGCTGATTTAGTCAGCCACAAACCTTAACATTAGCTTTGACCGCTGAGAAGTCAGTGCCTCAGAGGAGTATCTCAAGGACTTCAGAACATACTTCATAACATGGTGTGTAGCACAGGTCATGTAGATGTGATTGTTGAGTTTCGTTTTCCAGTATTAGAGCTCATATAACATATAATGTAAGGATACAGACAATGGAACATGATCAGCACTTCTAGGTCTCAACTTTTTTATCAGCTTTCTGTAAATAGGTAAATACTGCTGTTAAGAATGAGCAATACAATAGTCTATTCTGGTGACAAAACAAAAATACAGAAATAAACAATGAGGAGCCAAGTGACTTCAGGTAGTTAGAATGGTTAGTAGTGGTTAAGTTCTTTTATTCACACTGTATTGATACGACAACTAGTAGATCTGATCATTTCCAAAGTCTTAATAAAAACATAAAGCATTTACAAGGTCAGGGCATGCAAAACTGTTAACAATTCCAGTTCAGGCAACAAGAAAAAGAACTGATTATGAAGCAAATAACAAAAGTATTATTGACTGTACAAACATAAACAGCACAAGTATCAGTAGCTATAGAAATAGATACTGTATGTTGAGGTATTTTGGTGGGATCATCTCAACAATGAAAATGAACCAACAAATGGAATCCCGCATTCAGCAAATTTGGGGTTGAAGAGTAGGTTCCAGCAATGATTCGTCAAAGTCTTTCCTCAAGAAATGATTATACTGGTTTGTGAGGGCACCACTCCATGATTACGTACTATCTGAAGACATTCCACTAATGAGCTATAAACTGTGATGTTAAACATTGTACTGAGAGTAAGCAATACAAGAAAAGAACACTTTCCGGCATGATTTTTTTTTTAGCAAAAATTAAATTTAACACCATTGCAAAGGTTGTGCCTCAGCTTTTGCTCTGAATGTGACTTGGCAGAAAGATATCAGCACGGCAATACATCACTTTGCAGGTATCATTCCTAAAAGAAAAGATTGATCTGTAGATATGCAGGTTGTTCAGATTCAGAGAATTTCTTCAGAAGCAATGATATCTTCTTTTAACAGATGAGGTGAGATGCTAATCTCTAATGATCTCAGACCAGCTTGTAAAAGCACATCTAGCATTATTTGTGTAATCTGCAATGAAGTATGTGGGACATGAGTCAACAGAAGAGATCAGCTACACAGATCTGGTCATTTTCATGCCCTTTTTTATTTTAGGGTGTGAAATCCATCTACAGGGAGGCTCAGTAGCACAGGAGGGGAGCACCGTCACTTCCTGTGGAGAACCTAACTGCATTCAGTCTTCTCAGCAAAGACTTGAGCAAAATTTCTACACTGATCTAATGTAAAAGTACATTTCCTATAGAGACATGCTGGTTCCATGATTTCTTCACCATCCTAATGAGCTGTGATGGTTGATTCACTCCTAAAACAGTCTGATAAGCTCTTAAATATGCTTTTGCATGGAAATGCTGATCATTCTTTGGGGAACTGTAGCTATAAACCTTTTAGATTCACCTATTAAGCATGAGCATGGTTTATTAGCAATAAAGATTTTTTATTTGATATTAAGAAAGCAAAATATGTTGAAATTTGACTGAGTTTTGTTTAATTATTGATTGTTTTTTTTCTTTGAAGGTTTGTTTTATGGACAAGTTAGAAGAACAGCAGTGGGTACACATCTTGTACTCAGCTATGCTAACTTGTTTATGAGATTGTTAGAAAATACATTTCTTAATTTGGAATTGCATTTTGGGATGAATGTAAGTTATTTTTGCTAGTGTTATTTTGAAGACTTGCTTTATATTTAAGGGCTAGTTGATGAATTTAAGCAATATTTTTTGTGCAATAATACTTATGAAGTAACTTTTGGTTATGAATGCCATCCAGTTGAAATATTTTACCTAGATGTAAATGTTTGTGTCAAAGATGAACAAGTATAAAGAACTCTATAGGAAACCTTCCTTAGTCAAATCTTTTTAGATGGCAAAGTACACACCTCACATATCTGATAAACTCACTCCCTTATGCATGATTTTCAACAGCAAGAAATCTTTGTTCTGATGATGAATATTTTTATCGAGTAGAGTGGGATACTACACCATGGCTGAAGGAGAGAGGATACTATGAAAAACTGTTGCTGTCCTCTTTTCATAAAGCAGGACAATATTCAATGAGGGATACTATGAGTGCTAACATTTATGAGAAAGGAAATCGAGAAAATGCTCTGTTGAAAATGGCATCTCTGTTTTGTCACACATTATGATCCATTTGTGGAATAGGTTTCCTGAATAAAAAAAATATATTAGGATATCATAATAAATGATGATATTTTAAATAATTTAAACCTTAAGATATTATTTAGGAACTTACCTAGTTTAATGGACCATTCGGTTATGTATGCTGAGTTGGAAAATAATATGAGTGTTTGTAAAGGTTGTTCAATTTGTAGATGTATAGACCATAGTGATTTCTAGCTGATTAATGGACATAAGTCTGAAACACTGGGGAATAAAAATTGTTAGCAAGAAATCGGGAAGATAAGATACATTTTACAGGCAGAATTAAATTTACTAGGGGAGTCTGCTGTTCTCAGATCATTGTGAAGATTGTCCTACACTGAAGAAGGGCAATAACTGGGGGCTGCAGCACCAGATTTTGACGTTTCTTTATATGCACTTAAGTGCTTATTGGTAGGTATTAATTATTGACTGGGAAAATGAATGAGGCCCTGCCAAGGAATTTTACTCTTGGGTTAGTATATCACTAATTTCCTTAGATCGTTAAGTGAGACCACAATCTTCAGCATGTTTCTCATTTAGCAGTAATCTACTAAGTTGTAGTTAACTGATAAGGCTGTTGAACCCAGTGTATGTAGCTCCGTTTCATAGTCTGCATATTGTCAGGACTGGGAAGAAGTACTGATAATATGTATGTATTCTTGTAGCCGTAGTAAAAACTGAAAAAGCAGGGTACCTGAAATTAACCCTTCAAGAATGCATATTTTTTTGTGATATACTAAGAGTACATTTTACCATATTAGGTATATTTACCATATTAGAGCACTGGATATGATCGATGAGGTGACTTGAACAAATGAAAAAAACATTAGTAATACAGTCTACCTCCTTAGAGTATTATTAAACAGCAAGTGATCAAGAAGATGAAAGCTTTCAGAAAATCTTTAAATGTGGCTCCTATTGGAAGACCTCTGCTTCAAGTAGAAGTGACATAGTTGGCTTCACTAGTGCTGTTTGATTACTGTTACTGGCACTGAACTCATGCTGATTGTTAACGCAAAGGTTATAATTACACAGATAGATAGAAAGCAGAAAGTGCAGCACACCTTCAAGCACTTTTCTGTCATGTGGTTTTCAACATCCTGAGACACATTACCATTACATTTTTGCTGTTATTCTGACATGTTTCTGTATTTCAGGCATCCAGCCTTCATACAAATGTCTGTTGATGATTATAGTCATGTGCTGAGCAACAAAAGTTGCCAACTTTCACATGTAAGTGGGGGAGGGTATCCAATGAAACAGACCCATGTTCTTTCAACTTAGATAATAACTGTAGCATGCATGCAAGAGAATGGATGAGGATACAATATATATTTTTTAGTATAGTCACAGTTTATATGCAACTCAGGCTTATGAATGCCTCAATCTACTGCACAGCAAAACTGTGAGTGCTCTGTACACCCATCGCATCTCCCACCCACCCCTTTTAATGTAGACAGTATTATGCATTTCAGTTCAGAGATGACTGTCAATTCAGACTTCATCTGACAATGTATTCTAAGGCCGATCAATGCTGAGTGAATGAAAATGCTAGTGAGTGAAGCTTTTCACAGGTTTCGATGCTGGTGTGTCATATGGATCCTTTATAAATGTTTTAATTCTGGCAGAGCTGCTTGTACCTCAGTTACTTCTGATTAATTATTGGGCATAACAGTCTTTTACAGAGTGTTACTCATGCTATGTATTAGGTATACATGCAGTCACTATCCACAGCTTCTGAAGATGGACACACCTTCTCAGACATTTTACGTACACATCCACTATGGGTCTCATTTGATTACTACACTTTCTGCCAGTGATGGGGTCTCCCTTACCTCATTACATTCAGGTGATGCATGTAATTGTTTCTATAGTTACATACTACTGACACCTGTAGGGATCAAATATTGTTTGTTCATATTACATTAATAATTTCAAAACTGTGCTACACACAAAGTACTAAAATATTTCATCTTAAAGCTTATATGGTGGCAAACACAACTGTGTTGATATTTGACCTCTGTCTAGTGCAAATAAAGAGATATTAATTGTTGTTCCTATAATATTAATTTACAGTGTCATAAATGTCATGCTTTTTAAATACCTTGACAACCAAGTAGCACAGACAGAACTGCTTAGTTTCATATGAAAGCTCTCTGGTGGCTGAACAAAGTTCTACTAATAGTACGCATGTAAGTTGAGTGCTTGCTGATATGTTGTAAGATGTTTACAAAATCTTACAAACTTAATAGTTACTATGTTTACTATGACTTACAAAATACAGTTTGAAACCTAGAACCTAAAAAATACTACCACTATAAAAATAGTTTGTGCTGACGAGTTTGCCATTTAGACTTCTTTAGTAACCCCTACGGTACCAGAGATATGAACATTTGTTAGAATCAAATGATATCCTCTCATTTCAATCAAAAAGCTTAGGCCCCACCTATTGGAAGTTACAGTGCAAACGTTCAGATCTCCATTGGAGGGAATGAGTTAAACTCTATATATCCACAGCTGTTACCCCAGGAATCCATGTAAGACTTTATCCTATTGCATTTCAGTAGTGCACTGACTCTGATTTTTCAAAAGGATCATGACATGTTTGTCAGGTGAAATTTCTTTTTTTTTTTGAGTAGCAAAACTTCTAATGGGCTTGATTAAGTCAAATTTGGGTTGAGTGTGCCTGTTTTGAAATCTGCAGGTGACTTAACTGTTGTACAGCATGGTGCAGTTTGATAATATAGCACAAACAATAAAATCTTCTCTTCAGAATGTAATTCTGTATTGCGTAACTTTTTTTTTCATCTCATCTTTAAATGTTTGAACATAACTCTCTACTAGACTATTTGTAGCAGGAAGTCTAGCTGCACAGACCAAATTAATGATATTCTGTTTAGCAAAATAATACATTTCTTCAGATGTACATTGAGTCCCATTATCCATTACAGTATGTCCAGTCTATCCATACAAAATATTTTACCAGTTGAGATGCAGTGGACCCAATACCATTTCAGTTATTTGTACTCTTAGGTTGTGCTTAGGACTGGGTAAACTGTATTTTCCCATTATTTCCTGAGGTCAAAAAATGTACGTGATTTACAGTTATTAAAAATGAAATTCCATTTTTCATGAGCCATAATTCCCAGAATTTTAACTGATAAAAATACAATTTCAGTTTTAATTACAATAAATCAGTGGGAATAATGGGGAAATATAATCTCAACATGGCCGAATAGTAAAGCTGATAGAGTGGACAAAATGGTACTGAGTTTGCAATATCCAGACTGGTACAATGCTTTATATTATAAATTTAGTTAATCTGTATAGAGGCAAAATTAAAACATATGACTAAAGAGAATGGAAGAAAACAGACACATTTATAAGCAGTAAATACTTAAGAAGAAGAAGAAATAAAAGTTATATTGATAAGGTGTTCTAAACTAAATGCCAAATTCCATGAAACCTGTGCATTTTTCCAGTACTCAGGCATTTCAAAGACTGGTATTTTATCATATTTTGCATAAAATATGGAAAAAACATTGTGCTTACCTTTTTTTTTTTTCATTTGAGAGCCCAATATCAGTGTTTTGACAGTCATGTCTATACCTCTTATACCCACCTTCATTACATATTATTATTTTCTGGAATTTATGGTTACTGGGCTACTGCAGTGCTTTCTTGAGTTGCTAAACCATTCCATTTCCTTTTTACTCCCTTTCGTCATCCTCTCTGAATTATTTTTACTTTTACTTAATATTCTTATCGCTCAAAATGAGTGTACTTGATTCCTGTGATCACGACAGTAATTTATCTTTGTTTACCAGAAAAGTCTGACTGCAGTAAAACACTTTTCAGTGGAGGTCTGGGTAGAAGAACTTCACATAACTCCAGTTTTGACATATACATAAAATACAGTTACATGATATTAGAAGGTATACAAAATATAGGCAAGTGTATATACATCAGAGAAAAAGCTTTACAGTAGCTTACATAAATACATATTTGTATTGTGATTTATTTAATACATTTTCCTTTTATTAGTATTGCATACTCAGCATTATGCCCCTTCTGGTCTTCCTTTGTAAATATTACTGTTGTAATATGTTTATTGTATCTTCTTTTTGTTTATATTGTATACTTTGCAATGTGTTATGTTTTCTCTGTTTGCCAGTTTGGCTCTGGTCATGCCTGAAAAGAGTACCTGGATTAGTGTACTTATCCAGTTAAATGTTAAATAATAATAATACATTATTTTTATTGTTGCATAGCTTTCCACCCTTAGTGTAGTTGAAATATATATTTCACTTTTTACTTCCTTAATTCTGAATACTAGGTCTTAAAAATATACTGCATTTGCATCATTCAGCCAAGTGGCATCAAAATTATTAAGGTATAATATTTGGCTTTGACTTGAAGCATTTCATTATGTATTAAGGCCAAATGTTATCGCAGTAAAAATTTCTGTACCTGTTTTTCAGCTAACAAGTTAATAGATCTATATTATAAAGCTACTTAAAGTGACAGGTATGTGAAATGATGCAAGGATTGGATGGGTATTTTGCATGGATAACTCAGAAAACTGAATCCCCCCAAAATTCTTCCTCTGACTTGTATGAGACAATTATTCACTCAGTCTTATCTGTGCTTTGAACTAAAGAAATATGATACCAGGCTACTGTTTGAAAATTCACATAAAGAACAGAACAAAGCAAAGCTTTAGAGGTGAATCTTGAAACCTTGGTTATGATTAGAGAAACCAGATCATAATGCTTTTTGGTATGTGCAGATTTACCTCATCCACATGCTACCTGTCACAGAGAAAGTGAGAGCGAGTGAAGAGGAAGAAAAAGAAGTGTAGGGGTGCTGAGTATTCGAAGGCTGTGAAATACTTAATGTTGTCACCTAATTGTACTACAAATTACAGAAAAAAAGAAACTGTAAGAGCACAAAATCATTTTATAGCTTTGAAAGTTGTAACACATTTAACACTGCCTCACAGACAGTGTTCAGAAGCAGAATGTATGTCTGATTGTCTAACAGCTGTAAAAGTTATAATAAAGAAATATAGTGCTACATAGGGTATTACAGCTTTTAAAGCTGTTTCATCGTCCTCATGCTGTCCTGTGGAGGCTGCTATTTATGCTCCAGAGTAAGACTGGAGCATAACCATGCTAAAAGTGGCTTAATAAGTCTGTCTTTTCCCAATTTTGGAGTGTAATCATGGCACTCCATAAACTACAAATGTAATTATATATGTATGTTGCTTACTCAGTGTTACCTATATTTTATTTATTTATTTTACATTTGTTGACCGGGCTAGTCTAGCTGGACATATATCCATTTTCAGTAGAGGCCCGGGGAGAAAAGCTCCAAATTACAGGCAGTAAGCAAACATTTACAATAAAAAAGACAATAGCAAGCAAAAATACAAAATGTTACAATGGTAAGCATGAGTAATACTAAAAGAGTAAAAGAGAAAAACAGAAACAGACTAGACAACCTAAAATCATAATTAGCAACTAAAAATGAAACAGCTGGTTAAAAACAGAATTTCAGGTAAGCAGGAAAGTAAGTAAGAGTAATAAAAAGAGCTGATTAGGAAGCCACTAAAATTGCCTATATTAAAGATGAAAGAGAGAATATGTAAAATGTATAGAGGATTCAAAATAAGGAAGTGGCTGGTATCAGTAAGTGTGGCATTTAGAGGCAAGAAACATGGGAGGGTGAGTGAAGTAAGAGTAAGGGGGTAGTGTTTTCAGTCAGGGTTAGCACAGGGACATAGCCAGTGTGTTTTTAGGTGCTCTTTGATATGTTTTTTAAAAAGGGATGTGGAGTCAATGTTGGTTATTTCTTGAGGGAGTTGGTTCCAGACTTTCCCGACAGAATTTGAAAATAATGAGTCACCAGCTTTATTGTAAGATTTAGTCGAGGCTACTAGTAGTTTGTTAGCAGATCGGAGTGTGGCTAGGTTTTTATAAGGGGTAATTAGTTTTGTAAGGCTAGGGGTAGCATCTGGGTAGTAAAGGGACTTATGAATGATAGTTAGTTGTTGATAGAGTAAGTGGCTATTAAGTTCTAACCACTCCAGTTGTCTGAGGTTAAAACAGTGGTGAGTTCTGAAGGGTGTAGCCATAATGAATCTAGTTATACTGTTGTAGCAGGTAGAGAGTTTGGTAATGTTATTTTTTGATAAGTTAGTATAAATGGCAGAGGCATAGAAAAGGGTAGAGATCAGGTGGGTTTGGGCAATGGTTTTTCTAGCTGCTGGGGTAAGGAAGGGTTTAATTCTGTAGAGAGTACCTATTTTTTTGTTAACTGATTTGATGGTGTTATCAATATGGTGATCAAAATTAAGACGGTTGTCAATAGTAATACCTAATAGGCGAGTGGTCATGTCTGGGCTTATACAGGTGGCATTATTAGAGGAGATGGAGAAGAAAGGTGAGGAAGATTTGAGAGTAGGAAAAAAGAGAAGAAGTTTTGTTTTTTTGGGATTTAGAAGGAGGGAATGTTCCATAAACCAATTTTCAACTTTATGGAAAGCTGTTTGAGTAAGGGATTGTAGTGAGGAAACATTATTAGCAGAACAGATATTACCTAAGTGATGCTCACATGATTCTTTGTGCCTCAGTATACAGTTATGTCACATCCCTATATGTACCTGTCACTGTGCACTAATTACACAGTTATCTGGTACATCATGTTACAAACATATTTGTAACTGTCAGCATGCACTAACTGTACTGTATAACCATATTGTTCTAACTGTAAACAGAAAACAGTGACATGATTTTTGGACAAGATTGTTG
Source organism: Protopterus annectens (assembly GCF_019279795.1). Taxonomy (NCBI): domain Eukaryota; kingdom Metazoa; phylum Chordata; order Ceratodontiformes; family Protopteridae; genus Protopterus; species Protopterus annectens. The sequence goes on along the minus strand of NC_056738.1, from coordinate 395,344,644 downwards.
TGATGTTTGGATTTATTTATTTATTGTTTTTCTTTACCGGGACAAAGAAAACCCATTTTCAGCAGAGGCCTGGGGAGAAAAGCTCCAAACACATTGCTTGTACAATGACAATAATAATTATAAATCAATTTACACTTACTCTAGTAATTACAATGAGTAATACAGATACAGAGAAATAGTAACTTAGACGCACTGAGGAAATTCCTTGCCATAAGATCAGCGTAAAATGTTAGAAAGTAGCAGTATATCATTAAGTTTATGTCTTCATGAAAATATTACGGATGAAATGCAGCTTTACATATCATAGAATGCAGGAGACGGTTATCCAATGTACAACAAAAGAAGACTTTATATACTAGTATGTTATTATAGCACTTAATAATTATTGACTGAAGAAATGTAATCAGATTGAGGTGACATGCTGAGTGACATTGTGCTTGTGAATGATACTGTAGCAGAATGATGAAGTATAAATAGGTAGCACGGGAATGATGCAGGGTTAGCCTGGAGATGCACATTGACAGAACCAGTATGGAATCAAGTGTTGGGTTAGATCTGGTAACTATTACATTTATTTATTTTGCTTGCTTTAGTGGCTGATGTTGTCCAACTGGGCTGCGGTATCCCCCTTTCAGTGTAGACCCAGGTAGATAAACTCTACTTACAAAATAAGCAATTTTATACAATACAGAAAGATGAAAAGCTTAAAGCTACAATGCAGACATACAATAACTGAAAGGCAGCTATAATAGAGAAAATAAATAAATGTAATAGTTACCAGATCTAACTCAGCACCTGAATCCATACTGATTCTGTCAATGTGCATCTCCAGGCTACCCCACCACTGATCCCAGGAACTATCAACCTATTAGCCTGATGAGCCTGGTCTGCAAGGCCATGGAACGTATCATCATGGAACTCTTAAACAAAGACACTGGTAACCTCCAAACTCTGGATCCCACCCAGTTCAGGTTTGTGAAAAGCAGATAATGCCTCCTGAACCTGATTGACTTCTTTGAGACAGTCACCAAAGCCGTAGATAAGGGTAAGGTGGTTCACACAGCCTTTCTTGACCTCGCCAAAGCTTTTGACACCATCCCCTATTCTAGAATTATAGCTAAACTCACTAAACTAGGTATAAATCCCTACGTCACAAGATGGGTTGCCAATTGGCTCACTGACAGAACCCACACTGTAAAAGTAGCAGACTCCAAATCTGACCTCAAAGCAGTGACAAGTGGAGTACCACAGGGTTCTGTCCTGGGATGCCTCCTGTTTGGTATCTACTTCTCTGAAGTACAGGCTAACACAGAAGGCCACTGACTAATGAAGTTCGCAGATGACTGCAAACTAGGAGCCATAGTCAAGTCCCCAAATGATGTGGACATCCTACAGAAGGGCCTCGCTGAGACAGATGCCTGGTGTCAGAGCCATGGCCTCAAGCTCAATGCCAAAAAGTGCGGTGTCATCCCCTTTGGTAAAAACTCTGTACCCATGAACTACCACATAGGCAGCAATCTACTTAACACCGAATGCGTGATAAGAGACCTTGGGACCCAGGTGGACAGTAGTCTCTCCTTTGATAGTCACATCACCACAGTAGTCAGGAAGTCCTTCTACATACCACACCTCATCATAAAAGGGTTCTCATCCAGGAAAAAAGAGGTCATTGTTTTCCTCTACTCGACACTCATTAGACCCATTATAGAGTACAACACCCCTTTTGGAATGTACCTCACAAGACATCTGCAGCAGCTGGAAAGGCCACAGCAGTACCTCACAAAGAGGATTACTGGCCTCAAACAAATGCCCTACACTGACCGCCTCAAAACAATCCAGCTTTACTCTGTAGCATATCACCTACTCTGAGGTGATCTCTGCCTAACATATAAAGCTATGTCAAACCCAGAGCTGTTGGACATGCTACACCTAAAGAAATCCCAATCCCTCTGAGTTACATGCTCTAGGGACCTAAACCTTGTCACCACAATAAACAGAACATGCTGGAGGGATAGATTCCTGTCCCAGAGACTTCCCATACTCTGGAACAGGCTACCCATCTATGTCAAGCAAAGTTCTTCATTAGCACTCTTCAAGAAAAATCTTGATGAGTGGATGGGAATTAGGAAATACACCATGGGGATCACTTCTGTGTCTCTGCTCGACAGTGGCACAGGAAAATAACTTTTTTGGGTGGCGTAAGCCAGAGAACCTTGTTGGCTAGGCTTATGTAGGCCCTTGGGCCGATAGCCTAGTACCTCCTATGAACCTATGAACCTAAAATCTACAATCAGTAAAAATATTGTGTCGTTACATATAATACAAGACAAACTGTCATACACAGTGAGGTTTAAAATATCAAACTACAATTTTACATTTATGGGTAGGAGAAATAAGAGAGAGGAGATATGAGTAGAAAGCAGGAAGGAGGTAAAGAAATGTGAGTAGTATGTATATTTGTTTAGTGATATGGAGAAAAAGAAAGTTGTAGAGGAGTTGAAGTAGATGTAGAAATGAATGACTATGAGTTAGACTATACATCCATAAGAGTTCATCTGTATATTGAAAAAATTCATATTTATGTGAGCAGTGTAACTGAAAGCAAACATAAGATGGTATTCAAAAAAGCATAGCAGTAAGGTTTAGGCCATTGCCCTTGGTGTATGACCACACAGTGGAAGGTTCTGTTCATGAAAAGGGAGGAAATTAAATTTAAGTTGATACAAGTGAGCATATACAAAACCCAGCCATTATTAGGATAATGAACATATTGTCACTCATATTACAATTCATAAAGCAGTATGAGTTTTCAGAAATCAGTTCATGACTGACCCCCCCCCCCCCATCTAAGCAGTGTACAACAAAAGATACTGGAAAAACTAAGACAAACGAGACTATAGGGGAAAGTTCTGTGTGGCGCAGCCATCAGTGGAAATAAGTGTCCTGTTACTAAGTGATGCTGTGGTTTGACAACGGCAGTAATGTGACAGGACTGTTGAACCAGGATACCCTACTATGACTTAAAAAAACAGGGAATACTGGATCATTAGAGGGTTGGCAGGGACACACTGGCTCCTATAGTTACTTGGGGTGAATATGTGCTCCAGCAGGGTACAAGCATTAGTCTGCCAATAGTTTATACCTCAAGAGACCAAAGAGTATACAACTATGAGTTTGCTAGCTACTGGGGCATTCCAAAGACCCCCAGCGGGCACACTTATTACATCCTAGGTGGTAGCATAACTGTCTGTTAAGGCATGGTTTATTAATACATGCTTCAGGACTGAGGAGTCTCACTGAAAAACATCCGTTGTGTTAGTCATAGTGTTTTTTGACATATGTCGATGTATTTATAAAGTTAACTTTATTTAACATTAAAAATAACTTGGCAGATACAGGGGCATAACCCTGTACGGGGGTGGGAGGTGAAGGTTGTAACTCCTTTCATAAGACATTTCTACTTTTTGTATTTTTGGCACTCGATTTTCAGTTCAACAGGTTTGATGTAGCCTGCTTTGATGTGTCAGGTTTCTATGGTTTGAATGTATGTCTTTGATACTTGACAACAATCTCATATATTATGAAGGAGAATATTATAGGCAGATAAAAGGGGTAGCTATGGGCGCAGCCTGCGCCCCCATATTTGCCAGTTTGGTGCTCCTAGATTGGGAAGACCAATATATATTTCCAAGTGTACATTGTAGAAACATCAAGTATTACGTCCATTTTTTGGACGATATATTTATATCGTGGGAAGGTACTAGTAAAGAGATAGATGAATTTACACATTATCTAAACCATACTAGTTCCTTTTTGAAATTTACATACATGGTGAATAGGGTAGGTATTACATATCTGGACACCTATGTTTTCCATATGGACAAGGGATTTAAGTCCAGGATATTTAGGAAGACAACATTCAGCAACTCATACTTAGAATTCTCCAGCTGTTGCCTGACGTAGCAGAAAAAAGTATTTTGAAAGGGTAATGCATCAGAGCTGCAGAAATGACATCTGGGTATGATGACATGATAAAAGAGGTAGATTACATAGGTAATATGTTCACTAGTAGAGGGTATCCGGCTAGGATGATAAAGGATGTTACTCAGTATGCGTAAAACGAGTGGGGCAGGAAATATAAGCCCATTTTAGGTATAGGGAAGGGCCAATTTAATAGTACCCAAAATACTGAAGCCTCAGAAGAATTTGGAAGAGCATGTATTTTGGAATTTAATCCCTGAATGGAACTGGTTAGGAAAATTATAAATAGGAAATGGAACATCTTAAGACATGATGAGGAGGTTTACATGGTAGTGGGAATACAAACCTAGGTTTGTATTTAAAACTGGGCATAATTTAAAGAACAAACTTGAGAGTAGTACCTATAAAAAAATGTTAGGTAAGAACAGTCAGCCTATGAGAAGAACTCATACAAGAAATGTGGTAGTTGTAGTCAGTGTTGTGCTATATTAGAAGAAGAATCCTTGATTCTGAATAATATCAACAGAACTCAAGTTTATTTTAGGAAGGGTAACTGCAACACTAAACATGTAGTATATCTGGCTAAGTGTAGTAATTGCTCAGGGTTCTACATCGGTAAACCAACAGACCCCTAAAAAACAGGATATATGAACATCTATACCACATTAAAAAAAAGACAAGACCACTGCCCTTTATAGGCACCTTGAAGCAAATCCCTCATGCTCCACTTTTAAGTTTAGAATACTAGAAAGTCTGACAGAAAACTCCAGGGGGGGAATTTAAAAGCATTATTGTAGGAAAAAGAGGTCAGATGGCAGCTGTTATTAAACGTTACTAGATACCCGGGGATCAATGACAATATTTCCATGAATCGTGTCTTGGCGCTTAGGCAATAAAAGAGATACTAAAACACATTACAATGCACACTTTTGGAACAATCACAGTACTTTTTGTAGTTGCCAATATCTTATAGTAGTTTTGATTAATGTGGTACAAGTTTTGTACTTTTTAGCAAGAGAATGTTTTATATTTACATAAACTTTTTTATGAACATTATTAATTAGAAAAGAAACAGACACAGCAAACTTATGTGATGTAATTTTTTAATTTTATTTATAACAGTTGATGTATATTTAGTTCATTGTGACTTTAAGTGATCATTGACATTTTTCATTTAGAGGGTTTTTATTGGATGAGAAGGTATATTTAAGTAAGATGTTGAGCATGTTAAAATGATTCTGATGAAGTCTACGTTTAGTGGATGAAAGCACTAAATCCTGAATAAATCACATTTGATGGAGTACTGTGATTTTATTAGGTAAGCTATGAGAATATTGGTGTCATCAGTAAGAGGGAAGTGTGTGCCTATTATAGCATTGCCTGACCTCTGGTTCATTGTTGAGATTTCTATGGTTAGTCACACAGCCGTATCAGTCAGCAGCTTTCCTTTATTTATTTATTTTCTATATGCTCCCCAATGCCTGCTATTTCTCATACTTCCCATTTAGATTCAGGCCCATTGTTTGCATATTGTTGGGGGTTGAACAAGATCCGCTAGAGCAAGAGCTGTCTGGGACATTCATCATTTAGGCATCATGAGGATTGCTTGTGTCCTTGCCAGCAACACTGCAATGAGGACATTTTTATTTTTATCCTAATTTCTCACTGTGGTGGAGAAATACAGGAACTACTTCACCATGGGGGTCATAATGCTATTACCTGTGGAAGTACATACTCTCATTCACTTGTTCAATGAGATTACTGCCCATTGGTGGCTTGGTGCACTACATGCCTCCCCTCAGGTTACGAGCCCACCTCCTTCTTTAGAGAGACTGTACAACATGTGACTAGCTTGCTCATCATCCCACCTGTCTTGCTCTGTCATGGCAAGGAGCATACCATGTTTCCCATCATGTTCCAGAAATATCAGTAAACCATGAAGTCATTCTGTACAATGGCAGATATGCCATTTGTACTGGATGTCATAGATTATACTCCCATACAAATATGGGAGCAAGATGGTTCTAAGGGTGAATTATAGATTCATTGCTACGTGCACAATCATTTGACAGCTATATGTTGTACTGTTGGGCTCTGTATTAGTATGAGTGTCTGCCACCTAGCTAATATCCATGTGTAATGAATGGAACTTAAGGAAGAAGTAGTAAAAATGTGGGATGGGGCAATTAATGATAAAGAGAACAATCAAGATGTCAGGAAGAAGGAGAGGAGGATGACAAATAAAACATAATTCTTTGTAACAATAAAATGGTCAGTGCAAAAGGGGGAAAACTGGTCACTGAACGCAAGGAAATTAGGCATAAGAATCTAGTCAAGAACAGGATGGGATTATAGAGGAGGCCAAATGAATGAAGGTGGGAAAAATGAGAGACTTCAGTCTGCCAAAGGCAGTCTGGAGTATTTTTGTATACAAGAGATTACATGCAGGTATTTAACCTGAAAAGGTTTGAGCAAAAGAAATCAGCTGGAACTAGAAAAGGAATCATTGGGCTCAGTTTGTGTAGAAATAATGAGGCAAAGGATGCAGAGGTCACAGCTCAGCGAGTTATGTGTTGTAATGCAGCAGTATAGCACATTAACTATTTAAAAGAGGCGAGATGCAACAATAAGAAGCATGGTCTGGGTTTGTAATGGAGCAGAGTATGGCAAGATATGCTAAGAGGGCCCATACTTGGGACATGGATAGGTGGCAGCAGAAAAAAGGGAATGGTGGAACTATGGGAGATCAAAAAGGAAATGAGGAGTGGAATGAAAAAGGGGTTAAGAAGGGACGTCAAAGCATAAAGTGGGAGAATGCCATTGTGGCTCACAGAGTGCTCGAGAACTGTTACAAGGCAAAGGAAAAGAGGTACAAGTAGTGGGGGAACAATGGAAGGATCGCAGGGATTGATGAGACTAGAATCAGGGCAATAAAGCCCATTAGGAAGGCAACAGAGGATATAGAAAAAAATATTAGTAGAAGGCATTCAGAGTGGAATGAATTCCTTCCCAGGTGCACTGTTGAAAGGAAAATGTTTAGGAGAAAATTGGGGAAATTGTTTGGCATTGGCAGAAACGCAATGAGATTAAAACAAAAAAAAAAAGACAACTGAAAATTCTAAATTAATATTTTGTATTACTGAGCATCAAAGAAGCTGAAGGGAGGATACCAGGTTGATATGGAAGGTTAATGGTAGGAGTAAGGAGGGTCAAATGGGGGTGATAACAGCAGAAGATGTAAAAGAGGCGCTAAAAGACTGTAGGAGGATGTAACACCAGGACTGGATTCAACCAAGGATCCTAAAATGAGTGCTTGAGTTTTGGTAAAACTTCTGCCTGACCTTTTTACCATGTTTCTTTGAAAGGTGCTGGTTTCACAGGACTGGAAAGAATGGCAGTGGTGCCATTCTACAAGAGTCAAACAAGGAGTATCCCTGGAAAATACACTCCAGTCATTCTGACCTCAATGGTCAACAGAACAGTGGATAGGGGACTGAATTCAAGGTTTAAACATTACTGTGATGGAATGGGCTGCTCAATGCATCCCAGCCCAGATTCAGAGCAGGAATAGCCTGGCATACTAACTCATTTCTGTTGTATAACTGAGACACCACAGAGGTGGATAGCAATAATCCTGTCATGTGATCTGTCAAAGCCTTTAACACATTCCCATATATCATAATGATGATGGAGATCTGACTGGGCAGCAAACTGTGTAGATGGGCAGACAAGTGTCAATATAATAGTCAACAAAGGAAAGCTACTAGGGCTGAGGTATAAAATGTGGTGTTCCACAGGACTAATTCCTTGGTCCAGACATATTAAATATGTTTTAGATCTTGTACACGGCATGGGAAGCTGGTTCAGTTTGTAGATGACACCAAGGCTGAAGTGATGGATGAAGAAACAAGCATTTGGATGGTTCTCTGGAGACTGGTGGTGAATTCTAAGAGGTGAAACCTCCACTTTACCCTTCCAAGTGTATGGCGCTGTACCTCAGGAATGCCAACCCAGCAACCCAAGGGCAGAATGTAGCGGTGGAGATGTTGGGCCAACAACTCAGAACAGGAGAAAGATCTGGGAGTTCCCATTATAGAATACTTAAACTACTAAATATAATGTGAAAAGTAACAGTGAAAACAAATCAAATGTAACATCTTATGGATAATGGGATCTAATAAGTGAAAGGTAATGCTGTCCATACCTCTCAACCTCTTTACGCAAGAAGTCTGGACAAAGTCAAACATAATAGGGGGACAAAGACCCAAAAATATGGATACATTTTAAATATTGCTCTTATAAACTTAGACAATTGCTAGAATAAAAAAAAGTTTTGTGTTAGCATGCATTTGTTGATGGATAGAAAGTTTAAAAGTCAAACGTCTGTCATTGTTTAGTGACTTCATTCTCAATGACTCAAATGATTTGCCAGAAAAACACAGCTTTTATGAGGATAAATGAAGTATGACATTTTGTCTTCCTTCTGTTGGTCATGTTATCATCCCTAACTCTCAAAATCGATGCATTGACCATCAAGGCCCGATCTAGAGTGGCACTAGGTGTGGTAACATTCTGTTCCACAAAGGAGGGTTGAAAATCACCCAGCCTATCAACTTCAAGGCTATTACTAGCAATAACAATGTTATAAAAAGTATCATACAGAAACATTGGGCTATCTTAACAGTGGACACTGCAACGACTGGCTTAGTAGGGGCCGCACCATATTTCATCTATTGAAGCAACAACAACCTAAAACGGTTGTTGTGCAATGATACCAAATGCCCTGGACAGTCAAGTCAACGCATTGGGACTTATCCCTGTAGGTCTTATAGTGTGTGTAGGATTTTGACTAAACAACAAATATATAAACACCACACTTAAGCGTTTGAATTTATTCCCAAATTCTATGCAGACTGCACTACCCGCTTTATTGTGTACTTAGCAACATGTGATGTACGCCCCTGCTTCTATGTGGGCAAAACCATCCAACGATTGAGGGAGAGGGTATACAAACATTTGTCAGATATGAGGAAGGGTGATATAAACAATGCCCTTGCCAAACATCAATCTGAATGCCCTGGACATGATTTTTCTTTTAGGGTGTTACATGTTTTTAAAAATGTGAGAGGTGGTGATTGTAACAACTATTTGGAGCAGATGGAGCTAAAATGGATTCTTAGGATGCAAGCTTATAAGCATCCAGGGTTGAATAGTCAGGTTAATATCAAACCCATTCTGAGTGGGCGGAAGCTTAAGGCACATAGGAAGTTGCATTGACTGTATGAGGAAATTATGTCATTGTTTTTTGGCACAATTTTCTCTTGTTTTGATAGGTCAAGTGTTAGTTTAAAAATGTTCATTTTTTTTAGTCTCTTATAGGATCTGAAGAAGCTGTATGCGAAAGCACTTGTCCTTTTTTATCTGACTTTTACATGGAATTTGTTTGCTGCTATTTTTATCATCATTTTTATTAAAGCCGTTTCTTCGTTGTGGTTGTTCAGTTGGTATTTTTTTTTTCTGTTATGTTGAAGGATGGCAGGGGGGTCCTGCATGTAGGGGAGAAGAGGAGCAGCTTAGTTTTGTTGGGGTTTAGAATTAGATGTTGATTGGAGAGCCATTTTTCCACTGTATTGAAGTTATTTGGGCTAATGTGAATAAAGTATCTGGTGAGGTGTCAGAACAAATCAAGGTGAAGTCATCCACATATTGAATGCAGGTAGCATCTGGGATGACTGAATGAAGGTCATTGATAAAGATGAAGAAAAGAAGGGGTCTTAGTATCGAGCCCTGGGGGGCTCCTAATGTGATGGGTAGGCGAGATGATAGCTTGTCCTACCATAGGACTGCCTATTACCTGCCCTGCAGGTAGGATTGAAGCCATTGGAGTGCATGGTTGTTTAATGAGAAGGCCTTCAAGGTATTTATAAGCATTTTGTGGTCAACCATGTCAAAAGCCTTGGATAGATCTAGAAAGAGTACTGAGGATAGTTTGTTATTATTGCAGTTGTGGTTAATGACGTTAGAGAAAGAGAGGAGGGCAGAAGTAGTACTGTGGTGTGGCTTAAAGCCACGCTGAAAGTTGGACAACAGCTTGTTCTGTGTGAGGTAGTGCATGAGCTGTATGTGTACACACTTCTCCATAATTTTAGCTAGAGATGACAGAATAGCTATGGGTCTAAAGTTTGACAGTTCAGTGGAACTGCCTCCTTTATGGAGAGGTGTGACATGGGAGATTTTCCATATAGTGGGTACAGTAGCTACAGATATAGCTCTGTTGATCAAGCTTGAGACGGGGCATGCTATGGTGTCAGCAGCCTTTTGCAGATAGTCTGCTGAGAAGAGGTCAGCAGCCAGGGTGGTGGGTCTTAGTTTCTTAAGTAGGGCATGAATAAGTTGAGTAGGAACAGGTTGGAAGGTAAAGTATGTTTGGGTACTGTTGTGGCTGCATTAGAATTAGAGCCATTGGGAGAGGTAGCTGGCTAGAGACTGGATAGTCTCTGTAAAGAAGCTGTTGAAGTTATTAGCAATGTCTACTGGGGATTTTTGTTGGGAAGCTGAGGGGGGGGGGGGGTGGAGTGGTGGTTTGGCCTGGGTGGAGTAGTTTGTTTATTCCTGCCCAGAATGTTTGAGGTTTGTTTTGCTGTTTTTGTAGTAGATTGTAGTAGTAGTAGTTCTTTTTGTCTAAAGTTATGGATTTTTTGGTTTCATTCCTTAGCTATCTGAATCTTAGTTGATCAAGTGGGGCTTTTGTTTTTCGGTAGGTGGTCCATGCTTTGTTTCTGAGTGAAATTTTGGTTTTAGTATCTTTAGAAAGCCATGGTGCAATATTAACTTTGGTTCTAATAGCGTGGCTGGGAGCATGGGAGTTAAGAATAGCAAGGAATTTGGTTTTAAAGTATGCTACTGTTTCATCTAGGGGGGGAAACATTTTAGTACTGACCATTTGCATGCCTTAAGTTCATTTTGAAACTTAGTGAGAATAAAATTCTTGTTGTTTCTTAATGTTCTATAGGTGGGTTGGTTGGAACAGTCTACTTTGAGCTTGATTACATAGGTGAGACAGTGGTCACTTAGGTCAAGTGTCTGATTTATAGGATTGAAGATGGGTATTGATGAATATCCAGTCTAGGGTACTTTCCTTGTTATTTGGTGGGGGAGGTTATGATTTGAGTGAATCCATAGAGGTTTATGTGGGTTGTGGGGGTTTCACAAGAGCAAATGTTCCAGTCAATGTTGAAATCCCCAAGAACAATTGTTTCTTGGGGGTAGTTATTGGATAACCAATATAAGAAGTCTTCTAAGGTTTCTGTGTTCCTCCCTGGGGGAATGTAGATACAGACAACGTTTACATTTTTGTTTTTATTAATTTGTAGTTTTGAGATAAGAATTTCAGCATTATTGAACTGGGGTGGTTGTTGAGTATCTATGCTGACAGATATGGTAGACTTGTAAAGTATGGCTACCCCACCACCCTTTCTGGTGGTACGGTCTAGTCGAAACATATTGTACCCTGGTGGCAGAATCTCATGGTCCTTGGTGGCAGGCTTTAGCCACGTTTCTGTTAGGCATAATAAATCTGGGGAATGAACAGCTAAGAGGGCATGCAGGTACTGAGTTTTATTTATGCTCCTAATGTTTAGATGGCAGGCCAGCAGTGAGTTAGGAGGTCCATTTGTTGGAGCTATGGTGGTAGGCAATATAGTAGAGGGATTAATGTCAACAGGTGGGGATGGACAAGGGTTTGGGTGGATGTCGCCATCCTTTGTGAGGTTGTAGTGTATCCTGAGTATGAGTTTTAAGATTTTGAATAAAGTTTTGTAATAGTGTCTCGTTTTAGGACTAATGTAACTAGGTCTAGTAAGATGGTAGTATTTAGGGGTTAAGGAGGTAAGCATGAGGGAGGTGAGTAAGGGTGCATTATTATCTGTTGTAGATGGGATGGATGTTTGGAATTTAGGGTAGTGGAAACCTGGGCAACCCTGACATTTGTAGGTGGTTAGGAGATATGGGATGAGTAACAGGGGTATATGTAGAGTTAATAAGACTATTTTGGGTGATAACATAGCTACTGAATGAGACTTTAAACTTAGGCAAAAGGAATAGTAGAGTTAGAGGACTGGTGGTATCAGGTTGAGGGTGGTGCTGTTGAGTGACAAGTTGTTACTGATTGGTTTAAAAAAGTGGGGTGTGGTCTAGTACCAATAAATGTAGCAGCACCAGAGGTGGGAGAGATTTGAGGGCAGGGTGGGGTGCGAAGCAAGCCCGATTGAACCAAGGGCAAGCAGAAAAGGGATGAACCAGTGCCTGTACTAAGTTGTAGCAGTTTAACCTGTTTGAGGAAAGAGGGGGGTGGGGGAAAAGAGAAGGCAGTAGGAGTGGTTAGAGGGATACCTTGACTGACTCAAGACACCACACCAGAGGTAAGTTTAATGTAAGGGCCTAAAATCTGCACTCAACACTTTAATTTTACTTATGTTTAACAGGAAAGACAGACCAACAGTATACAATTTTGAGGATTTTTACAAGGGTAACTTGTTCAAATGTCAGACAAGTAAGGAAAACTTTCAACAGGAATCTATGTCTGAGTGTTAGCCAGAAAGGTACAAGGTATATCTGTAAAAATTAGGGTCAGAGAGACAAATGTAAGAGTCAGTGTACTTTAGTTACAGGGGAAGGAGGCAAACACTCAAGTAGAAAAGAGCCCTATGGCTGACCAAAATGGTGACTTGCTTAATTACACAGCACTGTAAGAGAAAGCTTAACAAATGCTTTTTATATGTGTAACCTACTCTGATTAATTGCTGGGAGAGACAGTTTTTGTTGTTAGAGACTGTGCTGGCCAATTGCAATCCTGTAGACACCATTATGCAGGAGCTGCAGTATGTTAGTGTAGGTAAATGTAGAGTTCAACTATGAAAAGAGAAAAGCAGAGATTCTAGGGTAAGCATTAAGGCAGCAACAGGCAGTTATTACAGATTATTATGCATATTATTACAGATAGAATAAAATAACTCATAGCCTATATAATCAATTCCAATCAAACAGGTTGTATTAATCATAGACAAACCCATGATAATATTAGGCATATATTAACTCTTATAGATTCTGTGAATGCAAGAGACAAAGAAGCTATCTTAGTTATTCTAGACAATGAAAAAGCCTTTGATTATCTGAATTGGAATTATTTATTTAGAATTTTAGAATTATTAGGTTCATAGGTTCATAGGTAGGTACTAGGCTATTGGCCCAAGGGCCTACGTAAGCCTAGCCAACAAGGTTCCCTGGCTTATGCCATGCAAAAAAGTTATTTTCCTGTGCCACTGTCGAGCAGAGACACAAAAGTGATCCCCAGGGTGTATTTCCTATTTCCCATCCACTCATCAAGATTTTTCTTGAAGAGTGCTAATGAAGAACTTTGTTTGACATAGATGGGTAGCCTGTTCCAGAGTATGGGAAGTCTCTGGGACAGGAATCTATCCCTCCAGCAAGTCCTGTTTATTGTGATGATAAGGTTTAGGTCCCTAGAGCGTGCAGCTCGGAGGGATTGGGATTTCTTTAGGTGTAGCATGTCCAACAGCTCTGGGTTTGACTTTGACATAGCTTTATATGTTAGGTAGAGATCACCTCGGAGTAGGCGATATGCTACGGAGTAAAGCTGGAGTTTTTTGAGGCGGTCAGTGTAGGGCATTTGTTTGAGGCCAGTAATTCTCTTTGTGAGGTACTTCTGTGGCCATTCCAGCTGTTGCAGATGTCTTGTGAGGTACATTCCAAAAGGGGAGTTGTACTCTATAATGGGTCTAATGAATGTCGAGTAGAGGGGAACAATGATCTCTTTTTTCCTGGATGAGAACCCTTTTATGATGAGGTGTGCCATGTAGAAGGACTTCCTGACTACTGTGGTGATGTGACTATCAAAGGAGAGACTACTGTCTACCTGGGTCCCAAGGTCTCTTATCACACATTCAGTGTTAAGTAGATTGCTGCATATGTGGTAGTTCATGGGTACAGAGTTTTTACCAAAGGGGATGACACTGCACTTTTTGGCATTGAGCTTGAGGCCATGGCTCTGACACCAGGCATCTGTCTCAGCGAGGCCCTTCTGTAGGATGTCCACATCATTTGGGGACTTGACTATGGCTCCTAGTTTGCAGTCATCTGTGAACTTCATTAGCCAGAGGCCTTCTGTGTTAGCCTGTACTTCAGAGAAGTAGATACCAAACAGGAGAGGTCCCAGGACGGAACCCTGTGGTACTCCACTTGTCACTGCTTTGAGGTCAGATTTGGAGTCTGCAACTTTTACAGTGTGGGTTCTGTCAGTGAGCCAGTTGGCAACCCATCTTGTGACGTAGGGATTTATACTTAGGCTAGTGAGTTTAGCTATAATTCCAGAATGGGGGATGGTGTCAAAAGCCTTGGCGAGGTCAAGATAGGCTGTGTGAACCACCTTACCCTCATCTATGGCTTTTGAGATTGCCTCAAAGAAGTCGATCAGGTTCAGGAGGCGTGATCTGCCTTTCACAAACCCGAACTGGGTGGGATCCAGAGTTTGGAGGTTACCAATGTCTTTGTTTATGAGTTTCATGATGATACGTTCCATGGTCTTGCAGACCAGGCTTGTCAGGCTAATAGGTCAATAGTTCCCAGGATCAGTGGTGGCTCCTCCTTTGTGGAGTGGGATAAATGTTGCTGTGTGCCATTTAGTGGGCACAAAGCCTGATGTGAGGCTTTTATTGAACATGGTGCTTAAGTGGGGAGCCAATTAGTTCTGAAGTTCGTGTAAAACGCAGCCTGGGATGTTGTCCGGTCCCATGGATGCTGTGTTTTGGGCTTTAGAGAGTGCAGCTTTTACCTGCGTAGTTGTGATCACAGGGACTCTGCATTCTTCCTGTATAGATATGGGCCCTTTAGGGGTGAGGGGGGGTAAAGTTAGCACTGAACCTATCTGCCAGGATGTTGGCAATATCAGTTGGTTCTGTAATTTTCATGCCATTGTGCTGTAACTCAGAGCAGATCTGGGTGTTGCCATTGAGATTCTTGACATAGCTATAGAATGCTTTGTGGTTGTCCTTAGAATTAATGGCAATTTTGTTTTCATAGCTAGCTTTGGAGGATCTTATAAGGGATCTCAGCTTCTTACTTAGGCTGACCAGGGAGCTCCTCCATTCATGGGATTTTACTCTCTTTTGCAACAGTTTCTTCCTTCTGTTGTACAGTTTGTTTATGGCAGGGGACCACCAGATTGGCTTCCTATTTTTGGAGGATAGCGTCTTAGTTCTCTTTGGGATAGCACGATCCATGCACTCGTGTAAGTGCTTATAGTGTGCATTTGTGTTTGCAATTTTATTTGGGTCCCTATTAGATCGATGAAAAGGCTAAAGATTGAACAGCCTAGTGATCGAAAATGCCATTCTTTGAAATAAGTATTGTGGGGGGCTGCACCCCCACACCCCCCACTAATTATATATACCAACTCTGTGATCACACTACAGTGAGGAAAGGGCAAATTTTCAAATCTTCACTGTACCGTGATCTCACAATACTGATTCTGAAGAATGGCATTTTCGATTTCTAAGCCGTTCGATCTTTAGCCTTTTTGTCGATCCAATAGGGACCCATTTTATTTTACTCATAATGAATATTTATAAAAATAACACTGCCTATGTCAAAACTAGCCCCTTAACTTCAGAATATATTAATTTGACTAAAGGTACTAAAGAGGATTGTCCATTATCTCTACTTCTATTTGCCTTAGCCATTGGAATTGTTTGTCTATTTATGGTATTTGCTTCGATCAATCAAAATCTAAATTTGTAATACTAAATAAAAAGAAAACAACTCAAAAATACAAAAAAAAAATCATATCATTGGCAAACAAGTCTCATCACTTGTATGCTTAGGCATTGCTTTAATAAAGCCAATAGATGAAATAATAGCTGCCAATTATGATAATATCATAAGTATAATAGATAATCTTATTTCTAAATGGAACAAGCTTGTTATTTCATTTGATGATAGACTTCAGTTAATAAAGATGATTCTTGTACCCAAGGTTTTGTATATAATCCAAGCCCTTTCTCTTTTTCCTGATAAACAATATATTAATGAAATAAACAACTATTAAAAGTTCTTGTGTTCCCTAGTAAAATTAGAATAGCATTATTTCATCATATTAGACCATGGGATCATGGAGGAGTCAATTTCCCAGATACTGACACTATGTTAAAGCATCAGTTTTTAAAATTATTTTAAACTGGGCGAATTCAAATTATAATTCTAATTGGAAAACTTTACACTTGACTCTTCTTAAAAATAATAATGATAAATTAGGTAACTTCAACTCATCAAGAAATGTTCTTTTGGCATTATCTTTGCAGTTTCATACAGTATAACATTTCCCCTCTACAAACTATACTTAAAATTTAAGTTTTATGCTAAAGACCTTTAAAAATACAATTCCTTCCAGTGTAGATGTTAAAATTTGGTTTGAATCTATAATTCCTTTTAGCATCACCACAAACTTTTTTAACAACACATTCAGTATTTGGAAAACCAATACATTTTTTGTTTGCAACATTGTTTTAAAGAATTTAAGGTCAAAGATGCCCAGCAACTTATTATAGAATTTGATTTAACCCCCCTCCATGATTGGTTATTATTACAAAATGTGAAACTACAAACACATGAATTATGTGTATCTCTCACCCACTCACACTTTAAAGAAAATCCCATATTAATACAGTTTTCTATGAAATTATATATAATAAAACAAAAAAATGAAAAGTTAATTTCAAAATTTTACAAAATATTCTTAAATACAAGATAAATTTAAATGTTAAATTTTGGAACCATATTAGACTGGGTAACACCTCTTGTTTAACTTTGGAGAATAAATCTCAAATATTATCATCCATTAAGTGTAATTCTTGGTCTCATTATTACCACATATTTACATGGAAATTTCTATAGAAAGAATTTCTAACACCAAATAAAATGGCTAAAATTAATGGAAGCAATAACATACGCTGTTGGATATTTGCAATAATGTAATGCTGATTGGCTACATGTTTTTTAATTGCCCTTCTCTAAGTCAGTTTTGGTGAAAGCTTTAATCTCTGATACATTTTCATTATTCAAGTCTCTAATCTTATTTAATGTAAATGATGGTCGTGATTTGAAAAAAGATAACCTCTTTCTGCTATGGACTATTCTTGCAGTAGCAAGGAAAAGTATTACCAGAAAATGGAAATCAACTACATCACCACTTTTTGAAGACTTCTTATCCTTCTTAAAAGCAACAGCCTTCAGAGAGACCAAAGTAAAAGAACACACGGTTCATTCTAAGGCATTTAACAATAATGCTTGGATGAAATTGATATATTTTACTGACTTTTATCAACAGAATCTTGCCTCTGATTGTTAAAAAAGAAGAAAAGAAGAATCTTTTTTGCAGCTTTAATATTGTATCTTATTGAGTTTAGGCCTTTGTACATATTGTACATAGTTTGAATATGTTCTTTATTTGTATCTTTATTCTTTAATAATTATGACTTTATTATTACAGTAACTGAATATTTATTGCTTCTTCATGCAAAAAAGAACAGTAAAGTTTCTTTGAGTAAAAAAAAAAAAAGGTTTAGGTCAGTTGTTGGTGCAACTTGATACGTGAAGAATACCTGATTCTAAGTGATAACAGTAATACATAAAAGATAATTTTATAAATTTTCCAAATTATTCACAGATAATGTAGTGCAAGCACAAACAGTTACTGATTGAAGGATATATACCGGTGCATAGCATAATTGCATTTCTCAATAAATTAAGTCAGCGATAAGGCTACATATATATATATATATATATATATATATATATATATATATATATATATATGTGTGTGTGTGTGTGTGTGTGTGTGTGTGTCTGGTCATGTGAGTTTGTAAAGTCAGTTTGTTTTCTTAGAACAGGCCACTAGAATTTCCTGTTATCCATTTTATGCATTAATTCAAGTGACCTTTACTAGATAAATTGTAGGGTGGGAGGATTGGTAAGGGTGGAAAAGAAAACAGAAAATAAGAGTTAAAATGGTTGAATGATATACATACACAGACCTTATGTGTTACTGAACATGTCAGTATTGTGTAAACAATGTCACATATTAACCAGCACGATGACAAAGTCACCAGGATAGAATGAGGTGTGTATAAAGGTAAGAAAATAGTTTAGTCTTCCAGGCTGCTCAGTTGTCATCCTATACTATCTTAAACCTGTGTTTTTTTAGCTTCAGATATTTTTTGTGGCAAAATGGAACTCAAAGTTAGTACTCTCCAAGAGAGATATATAACTTACTAATCATGGTTACAGTTGGCTGCTGAAAAAGAGCATTTATTTTGGCTTACTGTAACTGCAGTTAAGTTATGTCTCTTAGAGGGTGGCATCAAGTTGAAGAAGCTAGCAGGTGCTGAGTATAACACTTCTGACAGACAGGTATCAATGGCTTAAACAGAATGAGTACCTTGTATCAGTGATGTCCTAGTGAAAAACTGTCAAGTGTCTGTGGTAGGTAGTCCCCCGGATACTCGAAAACTTGCACGGCAGGAGCTTAAGCAGGCAATATGTCTGCTGTGCGATCCAGGAACAAGCTGCAGGGGTATGCACGAGCGCTCCTGTACTAATCCTGCACGGACTAAGCCCTGGTATGCAAATCACCCCATTTTCAGGAGAAATCTATGTAATTGAGGTGTATTGCAATCTAGGAAGCTTGCAACTGTCCATGCAGAACTAGTGCTATCTGCAGAAATGTACTCGGTTAGTAACCGAGTACATTTCTGCAAAATCCAAAACGGAGCTGTGACAGCTCCAAATAAAGGCTGCATATCATGTAGTAAACATGCCAATGCCCAAGTATAAGGCCATTGGCATTGCAAACATAAAAAAAATACAGAAATCAACTTTTATTTTTTTATTAGCCGATCTCGGCTGTTTAAACGTAGGGCAGTGGCGCGCACAAACGGGATCGAGGGGAAATAACACAATGAACCTAAATTAAGCATTCTAACTAAAATCAGTATTCTGCCATGCAAGTCAATGTCAGACAGAAGACAACATGGCTAGTGAGTAGTGGTTGCTAAGGGGGGAGGCTCAGTGTGAGACATGTAACTATGCATTAACAAGCAATCCTATGCAAATGAGGGGAAGGATAGTGAATCCCAGTTTTCCCCAGCATGTGAGCCAGGTCCCAACAATGTAAGAGTAGGAATAGCTTGGTGCAAGCCTAGAAGTTAGGTGGCATCATGGGGGTGTGTGTCAGGCATACTGTAAGCGGATTGGAGCCCTGTGGCTCGGGTGTGCTCCTACGTTAGCACAGTTAAGCTAGGGGGTGTGTCGAAACCTGCCTAGCACTCTTTACAAAGCCTAAGCGGGTGTGCGTGCCACGCTCCGGATTTTACAGGAAGAAAAAAGAAGTTAAACCAGGAAATAGCAGCAGTGTGCACATTTGAGCACTCTGCGCGGCACACACACAGGCTTAAACAGGAAAGCAATGGGAAGGGAAAACAGCAGTAGAAAGGTAATCAAGGAGAACTAGCTTAGCTGGCAGGTGAAATGTATCAGAATCAGCCAGTTACACAGGCAGCAGACCAGCCCAGCCCAGAACACTACAATAAACTATGCAAACACCTTCCCCTCTGGTTTTTCCCACACTCTACACCACCGGTGTAAACAAGCGGGGAACTTTTAACACTCACAACAGCAAAATGATAGGGGCTGCAATAGCTATCATACAACAACTTGTGGAGGAGGCTGAGGGTGGTGAGGATGTGAACGCTGTCGACCAACCCACAGTGAGGAGACAGAGAAGAGTATACAGACCCAGGGTAACCTACCAGGTGCTACATGAGCTGGAGATAGTGGAGCACTATAGGGTAGACAGGGACCTCCTACAGCAAATTGTTGAGCTGTGCCAGCCACGCCTGACACACAGAACTATCAGAGGGGAACCCATCCCAGTAGATACCAAGGTATGTGTAGGCCTATGAATACTAGCCACAGGTACCTTCCAAAGGCCAACTGGGGATATGATGGGGATTTCACAGGCATTAGCATCCAGGGAACTCCACCAGTTCCTGGATGCCATATCAGCACATGTCGGTGAGCACGTATATTTCCCCAACACCTGTGAGGCATTGGCCAGCAATATGCAACTGTTCCACCAAATAGCAGCATACCCTGAGGTAGTGGGTGCTATAGACTGTACGCACATACGCATCAAAGCACCACCGGTGAGTGGGGTAGGGTCTACATCAACCACAAGGGATTCCCCTCCATCAACTGTCAGGTTGTGTGCGATGCCCAGGGCATAATAATGAATGTGTGTACTGGCTGCCCTGGAAGCTATCACGATTCCCACATCTGGCATCTGACGAAGCTCTACCAGAGATTTGCCAGTGGTGACATCCCTGATGGTCACCTAGTGGGGGATGCTGGATACGCACTGGAGCCATGGCTGATGACACCCATTAGAAATGCACACACACCCGAACAAGTACTCCATAATGAGGCACACGCACAGACCAGAATTATAGTAAAGCATGTGTTTGGGATGCTCAAGTCACGGTTCAGGTGCCTGGACACATCTGGTGGAGCCTTGCAGTACTCACCAGCTACATGTACCCAGATTGCTCTTGTATGTGCCATGCTACACAATACAATCCTGCGGAAACAGCTGCAGCAGGAACAGCATGGGGCAGGGCCACACAGCCCCCCACCATTGCCAAGGCCTGCACAGACACAGAGTGACTCAGAGGAGGAACAACCTGAACCTGCCCCAGTAGGCAGAAGGAGGCATGCCCAGTATGCTCTGGCCTTGGAAAGAGGCAACGTATAGCACATACGCTGACACAGGAAGGATCCAGGGAATAACACCTCTGTCTGACTCTCACATATAGTAAAAGGGATGCCAAACATTACACTACCTGTGCTTAACCATGTGTAGGGAGTGTATTATGTGCATCTGACATAGGTAGCCCTGCAGCACCACCCTCAATACTGGGACACCCACAAGGTAAGTGACTCACACATGCCAGTCAGGGGGGGGGGTTCACATACCCAACAACAGTCACAGCCAGTAGGACAGGTGTAGGCAAACACAAACAAAGGCAGTGCTATGGCCTGTGAATGAGGCCTATGATCTACACAGACAGACTACAGCAGGTCAGGCAGTGGGATGTCAGTTCTGAAGGGTAGGAAGTCAGAAACTAATATGCAGGTAATTAAAAGCTAAGATCTGTAGTACACTGGTATGCCTCTAGTCAGCACAATAGGTAAGACTACAGACTGATATGGAGTACCTGACATACCAGTACAGTCCTAGCAAATGTGTACAAGGGTCAGGTGTGCCCCCCCATCCTAAGTAGAAATGAAGTCACAGTCAGGTGTGCCCCCCCATTCCTGTGTAGAAACGTAGAAATAGTCAGGTGGTGCCCCCCATCCTACATAGAATTGTAGTAACAGTCAGGTGTGCCCCCCCAATCCTGTGTAGGAATGTAGAAATAGTCAGGTGTGCCCTCCCATCCTATGTAGAAATATAGTAACAGTCAGGTGTGCCCCCCCCCCCACAATCCTGTGTAGAAATGTAGAAATAGTCAGGTGTGCATCCCCCATCCTATGCAGAAATGTAGTAACAGTCAATGCCAAATGATCGACGGATACCCTGCAGAGACAGCATGCTATCTGTAGGTGTACAACACAAAGGTCAGCACTGCAATACAAACGACCTGGACTCGATCCACACATTCAATACAGATGGCCGTACTGGGCATGCCTACACACTTAAACACATGAAGGCCATGTCTTCAAACACCAGTGGACCATACATATCTGGCAACCGCAGCTGTTAGCGCAGACACTCCTCAGTATGCACCACTTGTGCTTTGCATACACAGTGGATAGGAATATAGGCATATATGTAAGGACAACACACTATAATAAGCCAAAGGTAGACATACAGAGATGTGTGGAAGAGGGTGACTGTGACAAGGAACCATCCAGGCCTGTCCCACACAGCACACAGCCAAAGGGCCACAACCACATGAGGGTCAGATGCCACTCACTGCAGGTACTAGCCACTGGTATCTGACAGCATTACAGAGTATGTGGTGCACGTGCCCGCTGTGCAACATGACTGTTCAAGGAAGTAGTCATCTAGCAGCTGTATACATGTACCTGTGAAATATGACCCAGATTGTTTTGCCCGTATGTGGCGTGTCAACCCCTAGATGAATGGGTTATGGCCCATGCACACACACTGCCCTCCCCATAGCCCCACTATGACAAGCATGCTGAGGTCATCCACTGTGAAATATACCTTTGGGAGAATTTTAGCCCCGTAATCTCTGTGGCGCATCCCATAACTGCGTACTGCTGTAGTGTAACAGACTAGTTAGGTAGGAGTTCTAACCCCACCCTTGGCAACTGTGTGTGTCTGTCTGTCTGTGTAGAGAGCAATGTCTTTTAGGGTAGTCACACTCCCTACAATTGAAATGCTCTACTTTGGTAAGGCCACTGATGTCATCCTCCACCTAGAAATACATCCGTGGGAAGGTTGTATCCCAGTAATCTCTGTAGCATGTGCCATAACTGTGCACTGCTGTAGTGTGATAAAAGAGTTAGGTAGGAGTTCTAATCCCAACTTTGGCAACTGTGTGTCAGTCTGTCCCTCTCTGTGTAAAAAGCAATGCTTTTTAGGGTAGCCACACCCCCTACAATTTAAATGCTCTACTTTGGTAAGGCTGCTGAAGTCATCCACCTAGAAATACACCTGTGGGGAGGTTTTTAGCCCAGTAATCTCCGTAGCATGTCCTATAACTGTGTAGTGCTGTATTATGATAAATTAGTTAGGTAGGTGCTCTAATCCCAGACTTGGCAAGCGTTTGTGTGTGTGCCTGTCTGTACAGGAAGTAATGCTTTTTAGGGTAGTCACACTCCATACAATCCGTATGCTCTACTTTGGCAAGGCTGCTGATGTCATCCACCTAGAAATACACCTCTGGGAAGGATGTAGCTCAGTTATCTCCATAGTGTGTGCCATAACTGCTGTAGTGTGGTATAGACCCTCTGTTAGGGTTTTTATACCCACACATGTCGGTTGTGGATGTTTCGTGTGGTTTCAATCTCTGTGTAGGGAGCGATGCATTTTAGGCTACTCACACTCAGTACATGTCAAATGGCCTACTTTGGCAATCCTACTGATGTCATTCATTGTGAAATGCACCTTTGGGGAAGGAGTTCTCCAGTGATCCCTGTGGTGCGTCTTGTAACAGCTCCATGCTGTAGTATGATATAGATCTCTGTTAGGGGTTCTATACCCACACATGTCAGTTGTGGATGTTTTGTGTGTGTTTCAATCACTGTGTAGGGAGCAATAAATATTAGGCTAGCCACACTCAGTACATGCCAAATGGCCTACTTTGGCAATCCTGCTGATGTCATTCATTGTAAAATACACCTTTGGGGAAGGAGCTCATTTGTAATCCCTGTGGTGCATCATATAACAGCTCCATGCTGTAGTGTGATATAAGCCTCTATTAGGGGTTCTATATCCACACATGTTGGTTGTGTGTGTTTCAATCACTGTGTAGGGAGCAATGCATTTTAGGCTAGTCACATGCAGTACATGTCAAATGGCTTACTTTGGCAAGCCTGCTAATGTCATTCATTGTGAAATACACATTTGGGGAAGGAGCTCTCCAGTAATCACTGTGGTGTGTCCTGTAACAGCTCTATGCTGTAGAGTGAGCTAGATCTCTGTTAGGGGTTCTATACCCCCACATGTCAGTTGTGGATGTTTTGCATGTGTTTCAATCTCTGTGTAGGGAGCAATGCATTTTAGGCTAGTCACACTCAGTACATGTCAAATGGCCTACTTTGGCAATCCTGCTGATGTCATTCATTGTGAAATACACCTTTGGGGAAGGAGTTCTCCAGTAATCCCTGTGGTGTAGTGTGATGTAGACCTCTGTTAGGGGATCTATACCCACACATGTCAGTGGTGGATGTTTTGTGTGTGTGTTTCAATCTCTGTGTAGGGAGCAATGTATTTTAGGCTAGTCTCACTTAGTACATGTCAAATGCCCTACTTTGGCAATCCTGCTGATGTCATCCAATGTGATATACACCTCTGGGGAAAAAGTAGTCCAGTAACCTCAGTGGACTGTACTGTAACTGTGTAGTGTAATAAAATAGTTAGGTAGGGGTTCTACTCCCAGAAATGGCAAGTGTGTGTGTGACACCTGGGCCCAGTGTGGAGTGGGTTTTGCAAATTTCTTATATGGTGGCCTAGTATATATCATAATGTCCACTGTACAGGGATAACAGATGTGAAATACCCGAGAGGCTGGGGTGCAAATCCATACCCATACATGTGACATCAAGGCCAGGCAGTCACAGTTAGCAACCCCAGTATTACCCAGAGCACACTCTCAACCCACGTCTCACACACACACACACACACACACACACACACACACACACACACACACACACACACACACACACACACACACACGCCAAGGCAACAGCCAATATGTGTGTAGTACATTGCATATTGGTGACCAATAGTAACTATGGAGTGATTGCAGTGGCCTACAGAGGGCATGGCACCCTGTCCATCTGTCCAATAGGCACATACATGCAGACAGTGCACCTTCCCCATGTTCCCCACTGGACACCTGCAACACCTGTGGTGCCATCACACGTGACCCACAAAGGACATACCATGCCTGAAAACATGCCCTGTATGGACAGATGCCACTGACACCAGGGAATGCCATTAACATGCTATCAATGTAGGTACAGGGTTAACCTGCTGTCCATTATGAGTTCCTGCCACAGATGGCCAAGACTAGCACATCTGATGATAATCTGTGTACACAACATGGTCCCGACACCCCATGTACAGTTCCACATGTCACTGTACATGCATGTGGGAGGTGTGCACATCCCAGACACCATCCATGTTATGGACTAAGGAACACATACATGGCAAGTGATGCACAGCATTAGCCACACGCAATAGTCACCCAGGTGACTGGATGGTGGATACAATACCCACCTGTGTGGGCAAATGCAGAAATCACAGCCCTGAGCCACAATGCAGACCACTGTCATGTGGCCTGATGCCAAGGTATACCCATCACCTAGCCTTGGATAGCCATCTGGCACAATCAACCACCACATACCCATGCAGAAATGCACCCATGCATGTCAGTACTGGCACCCTGTGTGTTTGTGTGTGTGGTGTATGATGCATATGATCACATCCACACTCACTACAACCCCCAGCGGCATACTGAAGCATGCTGTCTGATGTCAGACACCTCCCCATACCCTTTGCCCATTTAACCTCCGTATGACCCATGTGGTGCATGTGATACCTGCTCAGTAATGTGTTGTGGCAATCTCACTAGTGATGAACTGTATCCCTGGCCCTGCCAAGTGTGTCAATGTGTGTGTGTCCCTGTGAGTGTGGCTGTGTTGACGCTGGCACCTGTTCATGTGGACAGGTACTGTATAGCTACCATATCCCTGTTGCAGATGTCACTCTATCACATATATGTTCTGAGGACTCCACAACCAGTAACCTATGTGGTGCATCTCATAACTGCATAGGACTGTGATAGCACTGCATAGTCATTAGAGGTTTGATACCATGTGCTGGTAGGTGTGTGACACAAATTTGCTTAAATTTTACTCTCCCACCCCTCCCTGGCTTGTCATTGCCTATGTCTGCCTCTCTCACTCCCTCACTGATGGATGTGGAGACCTACACCTGTTTTGCTTAGGCAGCAGCATGTGCATTTTAAGTGATGCTCATGATCAGCTGATGGCCCCTGCATGAATTGCAGCCCTCCCCTAGCTGATTGCATGTGGAACAGCTGTGGTAACATTCCCATAGCCAACTGCAGGGATGTTGCTAGCTTCCACATTTTACATTTTCTATGGGAGTCAGACTGTACTGCATGATATGTTTCCAATACCAGCCTGACATCATACAGGTGGGATGTAGTACTGTTAACATCTTTTGCCCATGACATGTCAGGGCCTGTTTATGGGATCTGCAACACTTGGTAGTGTATTGCAGGTTGACGTGTTTGGCTGTGGGGGGGTGGGTATACCTATTCGTACAAGATGTATATTGTTTGGGGCCTTTCAACCCCATTAATGGTGCATGTGGACATTTATGATTTAGTTAATCTCCCATTGATATCTACACATGTATATCCATATATATATATATATATATATATATATATATATATATATATATATCTGCTTACATATATATAACTATGTCTGTATATACCTACTATATCTGCTTACATATATGTAGCTTGCTGTGTATATGTAGACATATAGGTGTAAACATATATCTATATATGTGTCAATGTAGGCATTTTCATGTCTATATGTTCATACATATTTATAAATATATATATATATATATATATATATATATATATATATATATATATATACATATATAGATATGTTGTATCTGTTTAGATATTAATATATTTACACACACACATACATCTAGATGTTGGTATACATTCTCTGTACTGTTGCATGACTGGGCTGGATGATATGTTTTTGTAAACATCAGATGTATATATATCTGGCATTGTTTAGTGGTACATCACTTTGTCTATGGTGTGTAGGGTCCTGGGTTTTAGCCTAGCAGAGGTTGCTTATTTTTGTTGCTGGGCAGAACATGGGCCACTGGATACAGAGTGATTAAGGCACTTTAAAGCAGTTGTAAGCGGGTGTGCGCAGTTTGCACAGAGGTAAGCACTGCTAACTTTGGGTTACAATTTCTTATACTCAGCTTCTAAATTGCTTAATGTGTGTAGGCATTGCTTACCCCTGTGCAAACAGGCTTAAACCCGCTTACTGCTGCTTAAAAGTGTTTACTGCTGCTTACCCCCACGCTAATTTCTTTAAAAGAAAAGAAAAAGGGGTTGATAGGAAAGTGGTGAAAAAAGGGGCACAAAGAGGGAAAGACAGTATAGAAAATAGCTAGGGATGTGCAGGAAGGGTGTAGGGAAGGTCCATAGCTGCTCATTTCTTTTATAGTAACAGCTGTGCATATACACTGAATTTGGAGGTAGATTTGGACACTCAAACCCCTGGGAGAGGGGTGAGGACAACAATAATACATTGTGATGTCAATTAGACTGGATTACATGTGTCCAGTG
This sequence comes from Protopterus annectens, assembly GCF_019279795.1. Classification (NCBI taxonomy): domain Eukaryota; kingdom Metazoa; phylum Chordata; order Ceratodontiformes; family Protopteridae; genus Protopterus; species Protopterus annectens. The sequence goes on along the minus strand of NC_056738.1, from coordinate 395,317,417 downwards.
GGCACATGTGCGAAATGGACAGCTATGTATGGGGTGTGATTTTTTGTGGGAGCAGATTACACTTTTTCTTTTTTTTTTTTGCAGGTGAGAGTGGGATGTTGGGGAGGGGTAGTAGGTATATTTGGGGAGGTAGGTTGGGTAGGTTAACAGACAAGACACACAAGATGCATACAGGGGTGGTATATGACACATGTGGGGGTTAAACACCTTGATGGGGAGGGGTGTTGGGATATCGGAAGCCAAGCCCACAAGCCCCTAATGGTAACAGTGGGACTGAGGTCCCCACCCATTGGCAGTCACCACTGCACCTTCACAGCCCCAAAGGTGGCTGTGCTGGGGACTGAGCTGCAGAGCCAGGCTGACTCTCTAATTGTGACACGCGGCCCTCGAGCTGGTGTAGAAGATCTCCGAACTGTTCGTTGATCTCTCTACACACCACGACCCCAACCTGGCAATGGGTGACAGGTGCCTGTCCATGCCCACTCCCAGGGGTGCGAGCCTCATCTCCTGAGGTGGTTCCACCCAAAGGTGGTGCAGGACCAATGGACAGGGTGGTCCAGGGTTGGGCCCCAGACATGCTGGTGCCTGGTGCCTTGGCCAGCTGAGATGGGACAGGTGGGCCCGCTGGACCAGGCCTTCCCAAGCGTGCTATAGTGTTTAGATTTCAACATCATATATGGGTTAGTAATAGTCAACACATTCCAGGGTTAGGTATAACAGCATGCATAGATATTCCCATTAACCTAGACACCAGATATGGAACAGTTGCATAGCAGACAAAACACATGCATATATGGGACCACAGTGGTAATAAGAATAGCATGCAGGTACGTTGATGGCACCATGCCAACAATGTTGGAATAATTCAATATGGCACATGCATGGGAACCATTAAAATATTAACAAACAATTGGACATTATTAGAGTTAGTACATACCAGTTGGGGTGGGTATGTTGATTATTGTTGGAGATAAGGTGGGGGTTGAGACAGATGTCAATTAACAAGTAGTATATTCCTGTACTCCACATTACTTTCCTTGTCAGTGCTGTTATCTGTACCTTACAAGTCTTACTACACTACCCTATAGACCTATATTGGACACTGATATGGCTGTCAACATCATTACACATGAACCGGTTTTACCTGCAGTATACACCTCTTACCTGGTATACCTGTGGAGGGAATATTTGTTAACATTGACTAGCAGCTTGTACACATACTCCTGGATTACCAGTTGATGTTTTGCACTATGCTATCCAACTCTATCTGCACAGACTCTGGCCATGTCTTGACCACATGCTGGTGTTCCTGGACATATCTAGAATATTGCCATCTTCCACCTTTAGTGGCCTGACACACACATATACATGCTTTTCTACACAGTTATATTATGTAGCACAGTGTGAGTGACAGTGACCAGTGATACTTTATTATTCAGAGAAACTGCAACACTCACAATCCCCAACAATACCAGGGTGGACAGTACCAGTACAGGTTATATTGGTCTGTATTTCTCAGCACAGTGTTCGTATCCAACGTACCTGTGGGAGCAATGTTTGTTAGCACTACCTAACTGTTGCCACACAAGGTTCCAAATTACACATTAGTATTATGCACATACATCTCACTCTGTTACTGTATACACTTTGGTCACAGATTGACAACATGGGAGTGTAGATAGGCCATACTTGAAATATTACTCTCCTAACAGTTTCAGGGGTTGCTACAGTGACAGGTGTGTTCTCATGATGGCTGACAATCACTTGTATTCCCTGTTTGCTGGCTACACATCTGGGATCATCCTACAGACTTACCAGAGGGACAGGGGGACAGGCAGCAGATATGGGCACATATAATGGACATTCTGGCCTCATGTGTACAGTTGTGGAGTATGAATATGTATGGAGTTTAATTCCACTCCCAGGATTCAGATCATGGCTGTGTCTGCTACAACTTAAACACTGCTCATCACAGTTGTGTCTGCTATATTGATATTGCTGTATATCTCCAATCTGCTTTCTGTCTTATTAATCCCCTGTGCTTATGCATTCTGATCTTGTATAACAACACTCTTGTACAGAAGTCCTAGACAGTTATATATTGTAGGACAGTGTGGGTGACAGTGATGTGTAATACCTCATTATTCAGAGCAACTGCATATCATTCTTGTATTTCTTGGCACAGTGTTGGTATCTGACAGACCTGTGGGAGGAATGTTTATTAGCACTACCTGAATGTTCCCACACACAGTACCAGGTTCCACATTACTATTATGCACATACATCTCACTTTGTTACTGTACACACTCTGACCACAGCTTAACAAGTTGGGGAGTAAATGGGACATACGTGGCTTCTTAGTCACATAAGATATTGGGGAGTTGCTAGTGTGCCAGGTTTGTTGTCATAGATGTGTGTCAATCAGTTGTATTTCCTGTTTGCTGCCTATACATCTGGGATCATCCCACTGATTTCCCAGGAGGGACAGGTTGATAGGCATTAGATATAGGCCACTTTAATAGATATTATGGACATATCTGTACAGTTGTGGGGTATGATTCTGTATGCAGACTACTACCACTGGCAGGATTCAAACCGTGGCTGTGTGTGCTAAAAAAACAACAGCTCATATCTCAGTTGCACGTGTTATTTGGTTTTTGTTGTCTAAATTTTTCCTGTTTACTGTGTATGTATCTCTCAGGCTGCGATGGTGGTGCTGCAGTAGCGTTGTCGCCTCACAGTAAGACGTTGTCCTGTTCGATTCTCAGCTAGAGCGTCTTCTGTGTGGAGACATGCGTGAATGGGTGTACCTTCATTGAAGGTTGTGCGTCAGTGCCGGCAACTTGGCATGTAAAAATCTACTGCCAATCATTAGTGGACCGGAGTTCCGCTGTGGCGACTCCTAACCGGGAAAAGCTGAAAGACACTGTGTATGTGTCTCTCAATTGTACTAAATGGCCTCTGGGGATTACACCTGTCATATACAAGGCATTCCTACACATTCAATTTATGGTGCATGTGTTATTATTCATTACACATTATATGTATGCCTAGTATCCTTGATTGATGTGTACGTAGACTCTGTGGGGTCCTTGTGTTTTATTGGGGAATTCGACACTCTATTACAATTACACCTCACTTCTGGGCTTACTGCTGTACTCCAGTTCACATATTTATGTTATGTAGTGGGTAATGGCACATATGACTGTATACTGATGCCTTTCACAGGTTCAGGTTGGTTATATTATGGTGAGGACATGTTTACTACTTCCTCAATCTTCTGTACTTCTGTGATGGTGTGGTGGAGAATTACTGTGACTATGGTGTATAGGGTCCTGGGTTCAAGTCCTGTATGGCTGTTTATTTTGTTGATGGGCAGAACAAGGACCATTGGATACAGAGTGATTAAGGCACTTCTGAGCACTTGTAAGTGGGTTTGCACGACGGTAAGCCCTGCTAACCTGCCGTTACATCTGCTTACAGAGAGTTAGCTTCAGAATTGTTTAGCCAGTGTAGGTATTGCTTACACCCATGAAAATGCACTTAAACCCGCTTACTAGTGCTTACATATGCTTACTACTGCTTATTTGTGCTTACACCTGCTTACTAGTGCCTTATTCATTATGACACTGACACTTCACATGTGCATTTCCTGCAGTACTCCAGTTCATAAATTTACATTATTTAGTGGGTTTTGCAACAAAAATATTGGTCATAACGTGTTTTGTCATGGAAAATCGAATGTGCTGCAGTGGGACTCAAACTGGGAATGCCTGCTCGTAAGGCAAATGCTCTGCCCACTACACTATTGCTCTGCTGCTTCATTTGCATATAATGTCCTTGTTATCCTCTTCAGCCTTTTAAGCTGCTTTAACCGTAGCTAAGCGATGGGCACACCTGCGCACTCATGGTTAGCTTTAATCGGATTTTTTAAAAAAAATAAGAGTTTCTTCATTTTATTTATATGTACTGTTGCTGTTGTACATATGGGGGACTGTTGGTGGGGATATGCGGACACCTATGAGCGGTCTCGCTCATTCCTTACCCCTTTCTGCTGTTCTACATTGCAGCGGCATGTTTATTCTGAGAGATCTGCTTTCATTCATGCCCCCTGCACTCTTACACACTCCGTGTAAGCCTAGAAGCTTGGGCAGTGCGCCTTATTAATATGCATGGCACGTTGCCGTCCTGCTCCTAAACGGGCGCTTCTGTGCAGGACTAAGCTAGTCCTGCACAGAAGTTTAGTAAATCTGGGGAAGTGAGTAAGCCGAATATGACTTAATCAATAGCACGCTTGTTTATCTGTGAACTGCTGCAGGATTTCTAGTGTACTGAAATTGTTATTCTTTCTGAGAGTTTTGAACCTACAGAACAGTCTGCCTACTGAGGCAAAATAAGTGAAGAGATCATAGGTATTCAGGATAAACCTAAAATAACAACAACTCCTTAGGAGATTATACTGGTAAAAAGGGCTGCTTAGAAATCGCTGTAAAAGGGGTAGTGTCTGATTAAAGCTTTGAGAATCATACAGTCCTAGTTTAATGTATTACAAAGAATCCCAGAAACCAAGACAGACCCTTATCTCATGAGAAATCGCAAGCTACCATCTGCAAGCAATTTATTTGTATTTTCTTAAATATAATTTAGAACTAAAGTGAGGCAAGCGTTATGTTACAAACATAATCTTCAGAGCAGGCTGCTTTGCATGTTATAAAAAGAATCTAAGAAAATGGCATTCTGACTTTTCTTATTAGTCATGTTGAATTCATACAGTAACTTCTAGCTTGTACAGTCTGTTTGCTAACTCTTGGGTAGACTGTTACTATGGGTTATGCGCATAACCATTTATTACTTTGATTGGGCTTTCTTGCAGAACCATGTTATGCTGACTGAAAGGATGGTGGCCTTAAAAAAGAAGCCATAGTGCTGGAATGGGCAGAAGTCTTAAGAGAAATATGAGCTATGCAGTCCTGCTGAAAGTTGTTTATCATGTGCGTTTAACAGCAGAAGCTTTTATTTTAAATGTTAATTCAATTACAGCGGATCAATACCACATAATGGATGCAGTAACCATTTCCCCTGGCTGTAGTTGTTTAAGAAGAAATCTTTTAATTATTTTTTTTATTCCCCATTCCTTTCTTCTCCAAAGACAGGCTCTTAGATCCCTGTGTCAACATTAATTGCACTGATAATCCCACCAAAGAGCGGAAGAAAAGCTGACATAAAATTCAGACCCCACCATCACATTTACACATGTGACTTATAAAAGCAATATTATATTTAAAATGATCTAGGCTAATTCCTGCAATGTAAATCTGTATATTACATTGCTTAGAAATATGATTGCCTATCAACCCCCCCCCCCCCAATTTTATGGTTGTAGGGAAACTGATAAAAATAATGCATTCATACATTAAACGTAGAGGCAACATTTAGCCAGATGAGCACTTTTTAAATTTAGGTGGAGTGGCAAACAGCATGAGGTCAAACACACAAAATAGAAGTGCCTGGATTTACACCTGGATTCAGACACTGGCACACAGAAACATTTTGCTGCTTCTTGATATTTGCACTGCTGATAACTAAATTGTGATTGTTTATGGAGTCCTAGGGGATGCTATCAGTTTTATTTTGGTTTTCAAGTTTTTACCTGGTGTTTTGCATATGGGAGTATCATGCCTTTTTTAGTAGGGTCCAGGTATTGCACAGGCATGCAGACTGTAGAGCTAAAGAATATAGTAGCTCTACAATGATAATTCACAGAAATGCTGTGTTATTTGCACATCAGGAGCACATTCCCATGTTACTGTAAGTAGGAAGTTAGCCCATGCCTGCTTAGAAAGAAGATAATAACAGTGAAGTGTCATAATGTTGGATGTTCAGTAGGTTTTGGGACTGAATATTACACATACATGTATCCAGAGCATAATATGGAGTTTATTTACATATTACTTACATCTATAAGATGATCTTAGAAATATTTTCACACGCAGATTGTACTGTTAAACTCGGTAAGTTATGGGTGTCTAAGGAAAAACATACTTGTGATTACATAAATAAAACAAGTAAGAGAATGTAAGACTATAATCAAAGATTATAAGAAGTATATACTTAAACTCATAAATAAGCTGACAGAAAAAGAATGAAGGTGCATGTAACCTGCAGCTGACATCTAGCAGCTACTCATCCTTTTCTCACCCTGTCTCATACTGTTTTGAAGGAATCAGCAGACCTACTACGTATCATCCACACTGTGGCCTATTCTAAGTGTCCACTACCCTCTGCTAGAAGAAAAACTTCCTTAAGTTCAAGGTGTAATGTGTTCTCTGTTTGAAGCCTTTGACCCCACCTAAAACCTCTCTCATCCCTTTTAGCTCATCTGCTACACATTTTCCCCCTCATTATTTTCTTTACAGAGATCATGTACCCTCTTTCCACCCTACCCTTTAGAGAGAGCAAACTTAACTCTTCCAGCCTTTCTGTATTCATCTTACTGTCCATCCCCTTTACCATTGTATGAGTCTCTGTACTATTTCCAGTGTCTTTATTTCCTGTTATTTAGTCTCTATAACTTTATACAGAATTTCTTCTGCAGTCCTGACCAGTAATCTGTAGAGTGGGAGAATTACCTCTTTGTCTTTGGAATTTATGGATAGGATTCATGAACATTGTGCCTCTTGAATAAGAGCTGATGTGCAGCAGAACTACATACAAAAAAAGAGTGTGGTTTATAAAGATCAAAACAAAGTGAGGTGGGATCTGATACACAGTCTTTCCCTATTTTGCAGCTGGAATAATTGGTGCATGGTGTACACATGCAAATGGTCCTCTCAGGACTGTGCATGATTCACAACTATTGCACCAGCTGCAGATTAGCTGGTCACAATGGGGTAACTCACAGGGCTAGAACCACATACCTATATATAGTTTAGCACTACTGACCACACCATTCCCCATTTCCTGCTAATGTGTTGTTCAGTTGCTCAACTAACATAGTTTAGCAGCAATGTTAGTGAAAAAAAATGGATAAAACACTTTTTAGTACCCTGCTATCATAACCACACCTTTCCACTCCCGCACAGCAATAGGTTCATAGGTTCATAGGTTGGTACTAGGCTATCCAAGCCTAGCCATAACAATTCCCTGGCTATTTCTTCCCACACTGTTTACTTCCCTGGACCCCTGTATAGGTTCATAGGTTGTAATATATGGAAATATGTGAACACACTGCAACAGACTATTACAGGAGCCAGACACTTTGTAAACACTCTGGGAGCTATTGACAAACAAAAGGTTAAAACAGAAAATTGAAAATGTAAACCAGACGTAAATATGTTGTAATAAGCATCTGAAATCTTTGAGAACTGATATGTTATAAGCATCTTTTAAATCCAGTGTTTCTAGAAAACTGAGAGGTGGAATGAGAGGTAACACAGGCTATAGAGGCAGCATTTTGAATTTTGGAATTTTGATGGGAAGGTTTAGAAAAGAAAGGCACAGAACAAGTCTCAAAGTTCCTTCTTTCATTGATACCAGGAAAATGCCTGAATGCAACCCTTTCCCTCTTTGATCTGGGGGATCAGGTTCTATAACTCCCTCAGATAGCATTTGATCTAGGAAGAAACAGGTTGGGTTGACTGGATGGATGCAGAGAAATCCCATGAAAAGGAAGATGTGAGTCCACTGCCAGTTGTAGCCTTTTGAATAATTCTCATAACCCAATTGTTTGAAATTATGTAGTGCCACAAAGAGAAGGGAAGTGAAGACCTAGACTTTGGGAAAGCTTTACTAGAATGACAGGGTGGACAGGGAGAAACACATGATGAGGCATATAATCAGACTGCTTTTTAGACAGTCCTTGGTTTGAAGAAGATCTTCTCTTCTTTTTTGAACCTCTGCAATTACTTTCTGAAATTTTGTTTGCTTGTGCATTGCTGAGATTGTTTACTCTGTTTCCTAAGAAAGGAACCTGAAGTGGAAAAAAGGTTTGCATTGTCTTTTACGTGGAGGGATGAAAAATCTGGTTAACTTCCTGAATTAACTTACCCATCTCACCACATCTTTTAAGGATTCAGCAGAAGAAGGGCCAAACAGTATGTCTTTATCCAGGGGTGCATTCGGGAGCACAGCTTTGACATCTTCTGGTAAATTCTGAGAACAGTAACCTACTTTAGTAATACTACTGAACTCCAGCCAATGGGAGTTGTCATAGCATCAGATCCTCTCTATAATAATGTGATAGTGACCCTGGTTCCACCATTATGCCTATTGAATGAAACATTTTTATGAATCACCATGTGCTACTATGAAGGATCACAGCAAGTGTATAGCAAGAAGTTATACTTAGGCTTAATATACTTAATTCCCAGCTGCTCAGTATAACACATAGAGTCTCAATCAGTACAATTAGTACGTAAAATATGCTACTGTGTACTATGTGTACCTGTGCACTGTTCATAGAAAGTGCCTTTTTTGTATGCCAGCTGACAGTACTATGAAACATGTCTATAAATCACAGTACTGTATTTATTTATATTTGGTAGTTGGATAAGTGAACTTGTCTAAAGGGCACTTTCAGCAGTAATGCAGGCCTTAAGGCTGATTCAAATATCCTCACTGAAGTGTCACTTGTGTGCTAAAGAACACTTTGACAGTGCACACTTAAGCAGAAAAAAATCTTTGTAACATCAGCTTGTCAGTAGAAACATAGTAAAATAAGACATAAATATATATCATCAATTAACAGAGTAAAACCCCTGACAGACATAGTGGTATTAGAATGGTATTAGAATGCACCAAAAAGCTTAAAGCTCCTGAACAAACATAAAGGTAAGAGTACACATCATTCTTTTGCAGTATGTATGTCTTATATACATACATAAATGATAGATGGTATACTAAACATAATACACAGAATGCATTTATGCAAACACATACTAAGTTTATAAATTCTATGGTATGCCCCCTAGGATACAGCCAGATATCCTATTTCCTTAGTTGCTGTTTCCTCATGCTGGAGCTGACAGTTTATTACCACCATTTCAGCTGCTCTGGCAGAACTATTTACAAGCAAACCTAAGAGACAGTCCATTGCCACCATTTCAAATTCTCATAGATGATTTTCTTGCCTGCTTACGTTGTGTGGGACTTCTAAGATACTACATTCAGTCATTGGATTACTTCCCCCTCAGATAAAAGGATTTGCATTTTTCAACACTGAGCTTTAACTGCCATTGATCATACTATGTATACCCTTTCACCACATGTCCTCTCCCCATTCTTAGGGGGACTTGTATCATCTTTTTTTTGGTGATTTCCTTGCGGAGTAGACTATGCCTCTAATAGTTTTGTGTACACTGATTGTCATATTTAATTGTAATGTTTTTCTTTTATTATTACATCACTGGTGTCTCCTCATGCATTATTGTATTCTTATGTATTCCACTGTCAAACTGTATGTATATATGCTTTTTAATTACATCTATACCACTGTTTTATATGATGCTATTTAAGCTTTTCTCCCCAGGCCTTTGCTAAAGATTGGTATTCATCACCCAGCTGCACTTCCCCGGTAAAGAAATGTCAATAAGTAAATAAATAAATAACTAAATATTCCATCCTACTAATATAGCTTCTTTAAATTCCTCTTCAGGCTAGTTTTCCAATTCTTCTCCTTCAAGCATCATCTCTATCTCTGCATCACCCATAAAATAGATTTATCCTGTTCTTAGCCTCTTTTATGATGCCTGTAGCAAGTTCTTTGAGGTGTGCAGGCCCCATAACCGACCCTTGCAGAAGATTAGTACTGGGCCCAGTTTCTTTGGCTAATGTCCAGTTCATCGTCACCACAATCAATGCCCTGTCTTTTGGGTCTATATTGCAAGACCAAAGACAAATTCTTTCGAATGTGTCTTGGTCGAACATAAAAGGCTGAAAACGCAAAATATCGAAGCGGCTGTTAAGTGAATTATTTTCCTGGGAAAGAATTCGCTTGGCCGTTTCAGCACTATAGTGCGGTCTTGGAGTTGGTATATTTAAGTAGGGGGTGTGTGGGGGGCAGATTCCCCCCCCACATCGGGGGGGGTGTGGGGGCGAAGCTCCTCACTTAATGTAATGTTTGAAATTGTTTTTTATTTTTTTGTTGTTGTTGGAACAGCAATTTTTTTTCCCTTGGAAAAAAATTGCTGTTCTAACACTTCAACATTGTAAGCTTTCACTTACATAGGGTTGATTAATCACTGTTCACTTTTTTAATCATTCAGTGATCTGATATAGACCCTGTCTTTCTGATGCTTTTCCATCAATCTAACCAGGTTGCATCTTACCCTTCTGTTTCCTTGTAAACCACTTCAAATAATGTACAGAAATCCAGGTAGTCATTTCCTTCCACATATCCCTATTCCAGTTCTGCCTCTATTCAGTAACAGCACTGAATTAAATTCAACATGCAGGAACTTGATATTGTTAATCCATGCTGGTTAACATTTACAGTTGTTTTTCTTTAAGGAAGCTCACCTTTTCATTAAATTCCCTGGCACTGAGGTTAAAACTTTGTTGTCTTTAATTTATCTTGTCAATTTTGGTTCATCCTTATGAGGTGCCACTGGAGTGCCTTATACTCAGTCCTCAGGAATCTCTCCACTTGGTTTTGGCTCATCTCTTATGAGATGGCAGTGAATTGCCATTTACTCATTTCCCAGAATTTCTTCAGAGGTCAGTTAAATAGTACTTCAAGAAGGTTTAATGGTATTTGCCATAGTGCATACTGTATTTTAACCAGGTATTTTGGACCTACAATTACTTCTCTTCTCTGTCCTGGCTAATTCTTCCATCTGTTTTTCCCCCTCAACTTCCTCCTTCCTTCCAACATCTTGAACTCTTCCCATATTTCAGATGGATTAGGCCCCGGTATCTTCCTGTTCCCCTTGCACTGCAGGGCCTTATCTGTGCCCCTTTATCAGTTTATATGGCATGACTAGAACTGCATGGACTGAGAAACTGATATGATAAAAACTATATACAGTGGAGAAGCAGATTCCTCCTTCTGCTAGTGAAAATGTAGTCATACATATTTAGGCAATGGATATGCTTTAACTTCTTCTATGCATTATCAGAACTCTGATATGGTAAGAGTGGCACTTAGTGGTGCAGTGGATAACATTCTTGTCTCACAGCAAGAAGTTCCTCAGTTTGATTCTTAGCTGGGGGTGCCTTTCTGTGCAGTCAGCATGTCCTCCATGTTCATGTGGGTTTCTTCTGGGTGCTCTGTTTTCCTCCCACATTCAGAAGACATGCAGTAGGTGGTTTGGACACTCTAAATTGGCCATAGCTGTGAGTGTGTGTGCGAGTGTGTGATATGGAAGAAATACCATGACAGGGCTAGCCACCCTGTGGTTTGAACCTTGGCACTAGATGATTGTCAATGTTGAAGTGACACCCCAACTTGGGAAAATGGGTTGTGGATGGCTGAATATTACTTACTCCCAGGTGTCTGCTCCCTGTGACATAAACAATTCCTCTTTGAGCAGGTAGTCCTACAATATTGTCAGGATTGTTTTAACTTTTACTCAGATGCTTCCATCTGTTTTCTAGAAATAAACATATTTTCCCTTTTACTCAGGCACTTTTCATTTGTTGTGTTTTTAGTCTTAAACTTGTATACACTCCCTTAAAGGGCTTACAGTAACCAATGTCTATTGATTGTATTTTGTAAAATGATTTACTATATATATATATACATATATATATTGTGTTCTGCTTCTGCCTCATTTCTGATACTTCTGCTGTACTAATCTCCCTTCTCCTAGAGCCTTCTACTTTCCCTTCTCTCCCTCTATCTTTGTTGTTGCTTCACTCCCTTTGAAGCCCTTTTTATTAACAACCCTGTCTCCTATCTTCCCTGTCTAGTTCTGCTATTACCACACTGAGACACTGTGCCAGCGATCCTATATCTTCTGTCCTCCATTCCTTTAAAAACCCTTGTTCTAACAATTTTTTCCCTCTTACAGTTGCTTCTCTCAAATTCTCAGCAAGCACACCTGACTAACTAACCCTTCTTAACTGGATCTCCCACCCCTTTTCAGCTTTCTCCTGGCAAGAAATAAAGACTTCAAGTCTCACCTGCAGGGAAACTATTAGTTTTAGTATTTTTTCTGGTGTACTAGGTACGTTTATGTGCAAGTGAAACACTTTAGTGCTTATTTGACAAGTGGCATATTCACTAAGTCAAACAAATATTGTTGGACTCCCCTCCCTCTTCCCCTGAACTTTCTCCCTCCATTCCTCTTCTCTCTTTTTAGCAACTGTTGAAGCCAAGAACTGTAAAACTGTACACAACTAATAAGTAGCAAGTGATAGGTTGCTATTACCTGCATAAGTTTCTTACCTCAGGGAACTGCCTACTCTTAACGGTTCCACTATTTTGCAGCACACATTGCTGATTGTTTCTATGGTGTCTGGCAAGCTGCTTCAAGGTTTCTGCCTGCTCTGTTCGCCCTCGCTTCATTCTGCTTCCCTACCCTGCCCCCATTCACACCCCCCACATTAATTACCTTTGTAACTAACCATCTTAACCCCACCCTCCCTGATCCCCAACTTCCTGTACTCCCCAACCAATCACAATCTACCCCTCTTAAAATAATCCCTCCCACCTCTCGACTCACTACATCTTACTCCTCCCACTCTTGCTCACTGCTCTGATCCACCCACCTCTAGCTATTACCATACACCTTCTCTCTATCAAACATCTACCCCTTTCATATTCTCATCATCCTCCAATATGTTCCTCCCTCTCTTCTTACCCTTTCTTCTTCTTCTGCTAAGCAACCTCACTTCCTACCACATTCAGCTAAATCTACTCCCCTCTTCTCCCACCTCCTAACATAACACAATTGACACCAGAAGCCACTACACCTCTCCCTTTTCTACCTCACTCTTCTCATGTCCTGAATTCAATCTCCCCAAAATCAAACTTTCTCCAAAATTCCCCTCATTCCACAGAATTAAACAGAAATGTCACTCACCCTACACCTATACATCACTTCTCTTCCTCCCACTAAACATCTTTCAACTCTCAGGTGACATTCACACAAACCCTGGCCCACACTCTAATTCATCAAGTCCTACTTATGCCTCACACTCCAGCAGGTGCATAAACCTAGTCTCAAACATCTCTCTTTCTATTCAATCAACATCCATAGCATTCTTAACAAGATAACTGAATTCTACACATGGGTAGCCCAGTACTCTCCCAACATAGATAGTCTCTCTGAAACATGGCTCAAACCATATAATGTAGACAAATAATTTCTCCCCCTGGTTACAACATTCTACGCCTGGACAGAATGCAGAAAAAGGCAGAGGAGTGGCCATTATGTACTCTCACCTCCTATGCATATCTCCCCCAATTAACCCCCACCCTCCTTTCATCCAGCTGAACTCATTATTGCCAACTGCAACCTCAACAGTCATAAAACTCTAACCGTGGTCACCATCTATATACCCCCTGGACAGAACATACCCCTATTAGAACAAATCCTACAGTGGATGTCTGACAATATATATAATGAAACAATAATACTAGGTGATGTTAACATCAATTGGCTCACCCTCATCTCTAACTCTCCCACCACCAGCATATATCTATATGGATATACCCAACTTATCTCTTCACCAACTTTTCTTCATAAACCCACAAATACCTGCCCTGTCTTGGATTGGATAATTGTCTCTAAGCCTGACTCCTATCACTACTTTGAATCCCTACCAGACTCAGTCAGTGACCACTCCCCTATATGTGTCCAAAGATTCTCCCCCCCCCCTCTCTAGACCTCATACATTTAAAGAGTGCCAAATGCTAACCAACTTCAACCCAGAGACATTCAATAATTCTCTCTCTGCTATTGACTGGTCTTTCCTCTATTCCCTACCTCTAGATGAAGCTGTCCTTCAATTCAACTCCATCTTCCTAAACACTGTGAGCTCCCTTGCCCCTCCCCTAACTGTCAGAGTCAAATCACGGTGTTCCCCTTGTCTCTCTAACTCTACTCAGTCTCTTATCCATAAGAGAGATTGCGTCTCAAAAATCTGGACTAAGACCAAATCTCCCACACACTACCAACAATATAGAGAGATCCAAAATTTAACCAAAAAAACACATAAACTCTGACAAAAAGAACTACCTTTCACCCCAAGATATTGAACCCAGGTACCCTAAAACATTTTGGAATGCTATTAACAAAATTCCCCACCCAGTAAATTCTTCAACTCCCAGCCCTTGCCCCAATCAATAACGCACCCCTCAAAACTGCTCCAATTTTCAATTCATACTTCATAAATACCATTAGCAAACTTATGCAAACTGTCCACCCAACCAGCCCCACACCCCCTACCACCCCCCAACTGCAAAACAGTTATTTCTTGGTAAAACCCATTCCAACCAGCTACATCAAAAAACTTCTTATCAAACTTAAACCAGGTTCCCTTTCACCTGACAACCTGCCACCTCTCTTCCTAAAAACTGCTGCTGATGCCATAGCATATCCTGTTTCCAGCCTTATAAACCACTTAATTAGTGAATCCACTGTTCCTGCCCTCTGGAAAAGTTCCACACTATACCAATCCACAAATGTGGAAATTCTGTTGAGCTCTCTAATTATTGGCCTATTGCCATGCACTCTCCCCTCTCCAGAATTCTTGAGCACTGTGCTTATAAACAAATCTCAGTTTATCTTAATCGTGAAAACTTAATTACCCCTACTCAACATGGCTTCTGCCCCACCAAAACACCACTGCTGCACTTATTTCCTTTACTAACTCCATTTGCCTAGCTAGAGACAATGATAAACTAGTGTCCTGCATCTTTCTAGATTGCTCCAAAGCCTTTGACACTGTGTCTCACCCCATCCTCTTCTCCAAACTCTCTCAATTCAACCTCTCCTCAGCAACTATCTCCTGGTTCAATAGGTACCTCACAGACAGACTGCAATCTATAAAATGTCTCTCTGCTCTTTCTCATTTTCTCCCCATCAAAATGGGCATCCTTCAAGGCTTTATTTTAGGCCCCCTCTTTTTTAAAATTTTTACTAACGAACTGCACACATCCTGTCCTCAGTCTTCCCTCATACAGTACACAGATGACTCCACCATCATTTCTATTGCTGATAGCCCCATTGACCTGCTAACCCTGACACAAATATCTTTCAACCTCACTGTAACGTGGCTTACTAACAACCAACTCATACTAAACCCTAAAAAGGCAAAACTTCTCTTCCTCCCAAAATCCCTTTACCATTTTAAATCCTCATTCACCATCTCTTCCTTAAACAACACTACGATCATAGCTGAATCACACACTAAACTGCTTGGAGTAATAGTGGAAGCTCAACTGAAATTTGACCTCAGGTACTTAACTGCATCAAGAAAACCCACCAAAAGCTTGGTTTGCTCTGTAGAAACAAAAGGCTTCTCACACCCATCTCAATGATCTCACTAGCCCAAGCTTACCTTCTCCCCAACCTCTTTTACAGCTCTCAAATTTTAACCAACTTACAGTCTTCACTACTTTCCAAACTTGAAACCAGCTACAACAAAGTTGGTAGATTTGCAGCCAATCTGCCCTCAAGATCACACTGCTGTCATGCTCTCCAGACACTCAGCTGGCTTGAGTTTCCTAACTAATTCTTATTTACCCAACTTCTCATTATTCATATTATTTTGAATAAGCCCTCCTCTTGCCCTAGCATTTCCTCACTAATCTTTCTCTATAAGCCCCCTCAATCCCCCAGAAGGTCTGACCAAAATCTCTTACAAATTCAGAAACCTAAAAAATCTGTTGAACAGAATCTCTACAGCTACTTCCCTGCTCTTGCATGGAACAAGCTCCCCATGAACCTTAGAAATATTTCTTACATCCAAACATTCAAGAGAACTCTCAAAAGGTACCTTAATAGCACATGGATTTGGCTCTGTAATCATGCTACATGAACCCACCCCTTTGTCTATCACTGTCGTCTCTATTCCGCCCTTCCCTACTACCATAACTCGCTTAACTGTTCTGTATTGTACAATTACTGTCTGAAGATAATCCAATGTGTTACGTAAATTCATTCAAATGTTTTATTGTATATTTCTTTGTGATGTTTTTTTCTTTAATTTTATAATGCCTTTTACTATATTGTACTGTGGAGCTTTATCTACATTTGTTTAACAGTTTTATTGTAAATTTTTCACTGCATTCATCTTCAGTTTTGGAAATTTTCTTTCTTACTTGTACTGTGGAGCTTTTCTACCAGGGCCTCCACTGAAAAAGGGCTTTTGCTCAGATTGACTATCCTGGTTAACAAGTGTCAAATAAATAAATCAATAAATTTGTTTCCTAGAAACAGATGCATTTTCCCTTTTACTCTTACACTCCCATTTGTTTTCAAGAGATGGGTGCACTCCATTTATTTAAGTCAATGCTTCAGAGATTGTACTATTTTAGTTTTCATTCATGTTTCTTAGTTTTATACCAAACTCTAATGAGAGATGAAGCAAATATATTTCTGTCAAATTTTGGTGGACATCATCCACTGCTTTAACCCAAGCTGTTAACTTGCTTTCTCCTTCAAAATTCCATTTGACTGGAGTTACAAGATTTACTTTGTATGTATATATGTTTGTATGTTATTTTGAAAGTTAACAGCATAAGATTTTTGTGCTTACACCACATCAGTTTTATATTCTCTTTGTCTATCAAATGTGCCTCCTACCAAAGCTTGCCATGTTTTTAGTTCATTTATTAAATAATATCCCATACCTGTAGACATTGTTACCTTTTGTTATCTTCTGTATGACTATATACAATATATTAGGCATGATATCATATGGAGCTTTCTCAGATGTTAAGGACCATTCATGAAATTTCCTGTTTGAAACTCATTTTGTTTCTGGAACACTGCAACATGTAGAAGAGTGATGGAAACTCCATAACAGCAGAACCCCTTGTGTGGCTTACATTCACGACTTGAATCACTATAATTCTGTCCTTTTTTTTCACAGATATGAATACCTTTAGACTTTTTCAGGAAAATGAATGCTAATTCAGGTCTTCTTATTGTATCAGTCATCACTACTAATATTTAAAGTGTGTCCCTGAGTTAGGATTTTTGTCCCTGATTATAGGTAGTCACTAGGTACGCAGTCCAAAAGACTGTTGATGAGCCTAGCACAATTTGCCAATAACTCCAAAGCACGATTCAGGTAAGTAACCTGCCCAAGGATGCATATTAGACAAATAAAGGCTGAGGGAATCAAACCCTAGACCACAAGAAGCAGCTTATTAACAGGTTATAGCCTTAATCCTCTGTTCTAACTGCCATACTGGATAAGTGCACTGTTCAGATGACATTTGTTCCTGAATGTGGAGATAAGAGGTCTAGAATTGTGTTTAACAACCTGTCAACCCATCTTAGCAATTAGATTTCCTCTACAACTCTCGATCCCTTCAGTTAATTTAACATTCTTTTGTGTATAAACTCCTCAAATGCCTTATGGATATGAAAAAAAAATATCTTGTCCAATAGATTTTCTTGGTTTAAATCATATGTGGCCCAATCACAGAAATGTAACAAATTAAACCCTTTGCCACCATCTATTTTAACATTAGTCTTTTAGATTGTTACTGTTTAGAACCCATACCATCCTTTCTGTCAAAACCATTTGCTTTACATCCCAGCTGCCCTTGATTGCTAGGGACATCCCTGATTTTGGCTCAAAATTGTGCTCTCTTTGGATTAGAGTCAACAAATAATGAGAATTGTTAAAGATAACATGGAAAAAGAATCATCAGAATCAGTCGTGTCTAAATTATACTTTCCATTAATCATTATGTGTTTCCATGACTCTAGCTGAAGAGTGAAACACAACCCAAAGAATGCTACCGAAAGGCCCCTAAAGCAGAATAAATCTCCTGTGATACTAGTTAATTTTATGTATAACATGGGTGAATTTAATGTGTGAGGGACTGGTTGAATATAGTCTAGCCTGTGACATGAAAAGGACCTGCTGGAGAGACAGCTCCATCTCTCAGAGGTTGGCACTCCTCTGGAATTGGCTTCCAATCCATATCAATCAGAGCCCCTCTATGACCCTGTTTAAGCACAACCTGGATGAATGGATGGGAAACTGTAAATTTCTGCCGGGGATTGCCCTGGTTTCTCTCCTGGACATGGTTAGTCCTTGCTAGAAAAACCTTGGGCATAGATGATATCTCTCATCTAGTATTATATTGGGATTTAACGGCTAGGCTTGTAAAGACTCTCGAGTCAATAGCCTAGTAACATCCTATGAACCTATGAACAGTTTGGCTAAGATTCTGCAACCCATATTTCTCAGCTGTTTTCAACAATTAGTAGGCACTACATGGGGATTTATTCATGCTCCTACATTACAATATTAAAACATAAAAAGTTATAGAAATGGAACTAAACAAGTAAAACCCTTGTGTACAGAAATGATAGTTCTTGTCTGACACTTTTCTGTCTTTCCATGGCTGTTGATGTAACTATGATGAAGCATATGCAATGAAGACATTTGCACAACAAGGTCCAGAAACACTGCAGACTCTACAGTGCTTTCCACTGTCAAGCAGTATGGATCATTTGACTGCTTAAGTCTCTTTTATTATCCCACTGCGTGGGTGACCAGATTTATTTTTTGAAAACCCAAAAAATTAACTGCTATCAACAACTGCCTCACCTAATGGATGTTTCTGTTTTGAATGTATTTCACCATACTCTACAGCATTGGCAAGACACAAGCAACAGATAGTTTATATAAAGTGTTGCAATAATGCAACAGGTATTTTTTTTTTTTAAACACAATTTTATTGGTTTACAAATGCAAAGAAGACAAAATAAACATTCTTACAATAATAATGGATTAATCCTGTCAGGTAAATATAAGTAAACCAAAATATAACCTATATACATATGTGCCGATAATAACAAAAAGATTCCATGAACAAAGCAATAAGGTAATGTCGGATACACATTTAACATACTACAATTCACCTTAAACCCCTCATAAATTTCTGATAAAAAGGGGGAAGTTAAATATCAAACATTCCAATTCCAAGACTATTATTGAAGATAAATACTAAAGAATAAATGAGCATGTTAAAAGATCAAGAGTAGGAGGGGTAAGTTGAGGTATTTGGTAGAATGTATCTGTTATTCATTAGACAAGAGTAGGAAGATAAAGTCCCATAGTCTCTGGTAAATGGCCCGCTTGCGGGGATTAATTATTAGCAATTTTTGAGAATTGATATATTGAATGGCCAGAGCTTTAAAGTCTCTCCAGGATAATTTGGTGCGATCCAACCAGTGCTTGGTGATATAGAATTTAACAAGAAGATAGAGAGTAATTAAGGCATGTAGCTTAAGTTTAGGTATATAGATATTCGTAACATGTAATAGTGCCATTTCCCAGGATAGTGTAGATTTGTGATATCCCATTTTATCTAAACGAACCTTGAGTGAGCACCAGATATTGTGGGAATATCTGCAAAACCATAGTATATGCATGATGTCTGCTTGTGGGTACGAGCAACAGGAGCATGCCGTGGAGGCATTTGGATCGAATTTGTTTAAGTGGACTGGGGTTAAATATAAATTATTTACAATCATGAATTGTGTATAAAAAAGTTTTTTATAGGGTGAATACATAAGAGTGTAATTTATAGCCTGAAGTTTCTGCTCTATCAAGAGGTTTGAACCCTGTCGATCCCAGTAATCTGAAAATATGATTTTTCCTTGATTTAAAAGTGCGGAGAAGGATCTGTAGGCCACGGAAACCATGTTTTTCTTGTTAGATAAATTTTGAAGTAGGGTGGCACAACAGGTATTTTTTAAGTATTAAAGGTTCCAGTAAGAGAACAGAGTCTTCAAAACATATATTCCTGAAAGGTTCATGATGAATGCTGTAAAACAGACTTTTTGAAGTGAAGTGTAATTTGCTGAATCCCTTTTCTTATTTTTGGACACAAAAGCAGGAGATATAGCTTATATGAGGATCCCCTTCTTAGAGTAGGTTCTGTGTAGTTAAGAGGACTTCCACTGCATGAGGAACAGGGGATCCCCCATTCTCAGGGTGAGAGAGAAGAATTAGGAGATATGATTTTATGAATTTTATTTCATTAAATTTGGAAATTGTGGTTGACCTATCCTGAAACACTCATGCACAAACAAGCAAGCAGTCATTTTTATGTATTCATAGGTTCATAGGTTCATAGGTATGTAGTAGGCTAATTGCTCTGAAGCCTTTACAAGCCTAGCCCATATGATTACCCTGGCATCGTGCCACCCGACCTTAGTTCCCAGTGCCTCTGTCGAGTACAGCCACTGGAGTAATCTCTGGGGTGAATTTTCTATTTCCCATCCACTCATCAAGATTTCTCTTGAAGAGGGCCAGTGAGGTCCTCTGTTTGACAGGTATGGGAAGTCTATTCCAAAGCAAGAGCAGTCTCTGGGTTATGAACCTGTCCCTCCAGCTTGTTCTGTTGATTTTGGTAATGAGGTTGAGGTCTCTGGAGCATGTGGTGCAGAGGGATTGGGATTTCTTTAGATGTAGCATTTCTAACAGAGCTGGGTCAGACATGGCTTTGTAAGAAAAGCAAAGATCGCCTCTAAGTAGGTGATATGAGACAGAGAATAGTTGGAGTTTTTTGAGTCTGCCCATATAGGACAAGTGTTTAAGGCCTAGGATCCTCTTTGTGAGGTACTTTTGCAGTCTCTCCAGTTGTTGCAAGTGTCTAGTGAGATACATGCAAAATGGGGGATTGTACTCGATGACTGACATAATGAGGGAAGAGTAGAGGGAGACAATGACCTCTTTCTTCCAGGATGCAAAACCCTTAGTAATGAGATGTGCCACATAGAAGGACTTTCTGACCACAGTGGCAAATGGTGGTCAAAAGAGAGTTTGCTGTCAACCTGTGTTCCCAGATCTCTTATAACAAGTTCTGTGTTGAGTGGACTACCATTGATGTGGTAATTACTGGGAACTGAGTTTTTCCCAAAGGGGATGATGATGCATTTTTTGGCATTAAGCTTAAGGCCACGGTTCCGACACTAGTCATTGGTCTCAGTGAGGCCTTTCTGTAGAAAGTCTACACCACTTTGGGAGTTAATAATGGCTCCCAGCTTGCAGTCATCTGCAAACGTGGTCAGCCAGAGTCCCTCCGTGTTGGCCTGGACTTCAGAGAAGGAGATACCAAACAGAAGACACAGGACAGAACCCTGTGGGACTCCACTTGTGACTGGTTGGCAGTCTGACTTGGAGTCAGCTACTTTCACACTGTGGCTTTTATCTGTGAGCCAGTTTGCAACACACCTGGTTTTATAGGGGTTGATGTCTAGTTTGGTAAGTTTATCAATAACTCCTGAGTGGGGAATGGCATCAAAGGCTTTGGCCAGATCGAGGTAGGTTGTATGAACTGCCTTGCCCTCATTGACAGCTGTGGTAACTGACTCAAAGAAGTCAACCAAGTTGAGCAAGCATGAGCTACCTTTCACAAAACCAAACTGCATAGGATATAGAGTTTGGAGATTCTTTATATCCTTGTTAATTAGGTCCATGATGATACACTTCATATTCTTACATATCAGACTTGCCAGGTTAATAGGGCAATAATTTCCAGGGCCTGTAGTCGCTCCCCCTTTATGGAGAGGGATGACTGTAGCAGTGTGCCATTCGGTAGGGACAAAGCCTGAGTTGAGGCTGTGATTGAACAGGGCACATAGATGTGGTGTCAGTTCACTTTGTAGTTCATGTAGAACACATCCAGGGATATTGTCAGGTCCCATGGAATCTGTATTCTTAGCCTTGGACAATGCAGCTTTAACCTGTGCTGCAGTAATGCTGGGTGCTTGGCATTCCTTCGGTATTGTGATTGGTCCTTTGTGGGGGGAGAGAGGGATAAAGTTGGCACTGAATCTGTCAGCCAGTATGTTGGCAATATCTGTTGGCTCAGTATAGGAAGTACCACTGTGCAGTAACTCAGAGAAAACCTGGGTATTGGCATGGAGATTCTTGATGTAACTATAGAAGGCTTTGTGGTTGTTTTTAGTGTCTGCTGCAATTTTGCCTTCATAGCTGGCTTTAGAGGTTTTGATGAGGGATCTCAACTTTTTGTTGAGGGTAATAAGGGAGTTTTTCCAGTCTTCAGACTTCACCTTTTTTTGCAACAGTTTCTTCCTTCTGTTGTAGAGTTTATTCATGGCAGGGTACCACCAGATTGGCTTCCTTTTTTTGGAGGAGAATGTCTTGGTTCTGTTGGGTATTGCTAGTTCCATGCATTTATGTACGTGTTTGTACAGTGCATTGGTGTATAATTTGGTAGTCATGCATCTATTTTCCATTAATATAGGTGCCGTGAAGTTAGCCACCTTTGTTTTTAGGAGCCTAAAATCAGCTTTGGAGAAGTTTTTCATGGTGGTTACCTTTGCAATAACCAGGTCAAGGATGTTGCTTCCTCTTGCCGGGGTAAGAATGAGCTGGTTCAGGGCATTGGAATTGATGAGATCCAGGAAGCATTGGGCCAGTGTATTGGTGCATGAGTAGTTTTCCCAGTTGATGGAGGAGTAGTTGAAGTCACATAGTATGAGAGTGTTGGTTTGGATCCTAGTAGTTTCCAGGGTGCTTAGGAATGTGGAGTGAGAGTTTTGGGACATCATTGGGGACCTATAGCAGACCATGACCTGAATCACCATCTTACCCAATGTTAGTTGTACCTATTTGGTCCATGTTCTGGGGCCAAAAAGTGTGGAATGAGTTATAGCCTGGTAGTGCAGAGGTGCTTTCTGCTGCTTTAAACCAGGTCTCTGTTACAGCACAAATGTGAATGTTCTCCATTTTGAGGAATGGTTTGAGCAAGTATTAGTATTTTCTCCATCCTGTCTCTCTGGTATGTTCAGAGTCCGGATTTCTGGTTGTATTTATTTATTTTTGTTATAAAAATGAAAAGTTATAGTATATACCAATGGAAAAAAGTCAGGGCGACAGGACCTTTTTCCATTGGTATATGTTCGGATTTACAACGGGTGCGCTGATTGGGCTGACCAATCAACGTGCTTGTTTTCAAATATTAATGGCCAGTCATTGTATAATATAGCAATAACCGATGGCTAGGTGTAGGTAATGCTGGATCTTACCCATGGTTGGTGTGGTTTGGTCACGAGGGCGAAGCCCTCGTGACCAAACAAAGCCAACCATGGGTAAATCCAGTATTACCCACACCCAGCCGTGGGTTATTGTTATTATACAATGCTCTTAGTTTTGTGTTGTGTTATCTTTTTGTTGTTGTTATTTAGGTTTTTGTTTGCTTTACTATGTATTCTTCCACTTTTTGTGAGATAAAGTAGTCCACACTTTCTCTTTGTGATTATTGTTTGTCTTTTAATTTAAATACAAGTTATTATTAATTTTTAAGAGTTGTTAAGAAATAATTATATAAGTAGCTATAGTTTTAAAGCTTTTGGTTTGTCTTTATGTTGTAGTTTGTTTTATATTTCTGTATTGTAGAGGCACATGGTGCTGGGTAAAATAGAGTTTAGGTACTGTAGAATGGGATAATATCTGCAGTGAAACTTAAAAGCATTTTAGGAAATATAGTTCAGAAATATGTTAGCTTTCAGAATGATTGAAAATACCTGACAAGTACTCTAAAATTGAATTTCTTGACACACACCCTACTTTCCGGATTTCTTGACCTCTAATTTCCTACAGAGTAGCAATCTTATTTAGTTATATTAATACCTTCTATTGTGATATTGTGAAAAATAAGAAAGTACCCCTCTGTTATGATTTTTTTTAAGGCTAGTGTTACAATTGTTAGTGCTTGGAGATTGAGAGATGTCACTCCTATTCTTACTGCTGCCGTGTTACTGGTACTTTAAAGACTGGATAGCTGCTACAGATAAGAACATTGCAAACCCGTTGTTTAAAATCTTTTAAATGCCCTTTCAAGGCAAGTAGCACAACGAAGAAATTGACACATTTAGCCATTTTCATAACTAACAGTACTACCCACAAGCGATTCTTACCACGACGACTACTAAATACAGAAACTGGGGGAAAACTAATATGGTATAAATTTCACTTCTTTGACTATTCTTCAGCAAAAAAGTTTTGCTAAAGACAGGAAGGAGACAAAAAATGAGCGACACAGAGAAATGTCTAGAATCGGGCTTAGTTCGTCTCACATAGCTCACCGTCAACCTTTAAAACTCTTGTACATCTCACATTAGGGTTTTAGCATTGTTTAGATCATTTGTAGTCACGGCTGCATGATATGTTAGCGGCCGGACTTTTTAGTTTGGTTGCTTTGGATTTACAATGTGCACGCTGGTTGGATTGGCCAAGCAACGTGCACGTTTCCCATCTTTGCCGAGGTGGCATTGTATAATGAAGAATATAGTGCAATTGTGTATGTAACTTAATAATAATGATACCATAATGGTAGATGTGCAAAACAGATAAATGCTGCAGTATCTGTGCCCTCCCACTACCTCCTAGCGGTATTCTCTTGTGGCCAGGGTAGGGTATTTTTTAATTTCTTTTCTTCTCCCACTCCAAAACCTCTTGGATTCTCTAAATTCACATTGCCTTTAAAAAAAAAAAATCACCCTGAGTTTAATATTAGTACCTCAGGGTTCATACATCTAACTTATTTATTTATTACCAGGGCAAGAAAGCTGTGAAAATGGCGTCGATATATATACTTCCAATAACTTCATTTTGGCATGTGCCAAGTGTGGATATATGTTTAGTTAAGAAAGGATCCTGAACTTTGACAGGCTGGCTGAACAAACAAGAACTCTGAGGGGAAAGTCCCAGTTGATAAGAATGTTTATTCAGATATCCTCTATTATGTTAATTTTATCTAAACAATTGTACTAGGTGGAGGTGGAGAAGTCCAATTGATAAAACTCACTGAGGCACACCAAGGCAATAAGAAGCTGACCTTTTATTAGTCAAAAAAAGAAATAAAATACACTTGTAAAAACAAAGAAACGTTTCAAAACCAGTAAGCGCTTTCACATTTCAAAGAATGCTTCATCAAACTATTCAAACACCAACAGACACTGCATATAAAAGCATCATTCAATTAACTATTCAACCAATCTGCATTGTGATCTCATTATGCAGGAATTAACACTAATATACATAAACCAACCATGTGGTCACATAAATTAATGAAGAAATAAACATTACATGGGGTCTTTTTGAATATGTATATAAAAATGTTATTAATAATAATGTTAAAAATTCTGTTAAAAAAGTTGTAAACTGTTAGAAATACATTTGTGCTACTATAAAAACTATTAAAAGTATATATATCTTTAGAGCAAAATTAGTTAATAAAAAAGGGGTCACTATAGACTTGCTTCATTTAAATCAAAACCATCATAGTTTCATGATATACAATAAATGTCTAAGAAAACATGACAGTCTGTATAAATACTTATAGAAGAATATGTGGAATATGGAAAAATCTGAATACCAAAAAATACCATATAACTGTTTTATATATATATATATATACACACACACACACATCTGTCTCTCTCTCTCTCTCTCTATATATATATATATATATATGTATATGTCTACTTTAGATCACTGAAATCCCATTTCACTGACTTTCATTTCACTGAGACCAAATCGCCTAATTTTCAAAATACTGAAAATTAATTTCACTGAATCTCATTTCACTGAATTGTAAGCTATATGCTTCCCAGCAATAGTGGCAGTGTGTAGAGTACTGTGAGGCAAGTAAAAGGTATATACCCTTTCCCCACTGTAGTATGATCCTGGAGTTATTATATATAGTTAGGGGGGGTATGGATGGCATAGCCCCCCACGTTTGGGGGTGTGTGGGGCATATCCCCCCAGAAAGTTTGGTTTTATATCATCTGGTTCCTGTTAAGAGGATAAGTAAGTAATTTTTAAGTTGTGGAAATAGGTAGTCATTAGTTTTGTGAGTGTGTTTGTCTATGGTTTCCCATTTTGCCTTTTGAAATTTAGCATTGTAAGCTGTCAGTGAAATGAGATTCAGTGAAATGAGTTGTCAGTGTTTAGAAATTTAGGTTTGTGTCAATTCTCAGAAAAAAACAGTCACATGCCACAGTCAAAGTAATGCAGTTCTCTACTGTGTTTCTGTGCTGTTGTTTATCTATCTACTACAACAGTGAACTAAAAAGAGGGTTAGCATTGGGTATCCAACTGTAATCAGACAGTTGTATGTTCAGGAAATGGATGTTAAGAAATTCACTTGGTGAGTAGAGAGAAGCCAAACTTTAGAGCATGTAAATACTTGATTATGATCATAACATCCTGCTCATAATTCTTTGTAAAATGCTACATGTACTGCTAGTTATAGAGAGATAGTCTTTATAATACACAGACTGTTAACTGCTTCAGTTCACTGAGAGACAGAGAGAGAGAGAGACAGAGAAAAAAAAACTGTAGGTGGTCCAGAGAGAAAGAGAGACAGAAAGAGAAAGAGAGAGATAGAAAGGGAAATTGTAGTATATCAGCGTTTTACAACTTTGAAAGCTGTTTCACATATAGTGGTGCTTCACAGATGGTGGATGGAAGCAAAATGTATCTGATTCTGTAACATCTTTAGAAGCTCTAATATATTTCATGCTGCTCCACACAAAAAATGGTAGCCTGAAGTGTATTACAGCTTTTAAAACTATCAGAACCTCCCACTGCTGTTCTAAAATGGCTGTTGCCAATGCTGGAGCATTAGACTAGCGCATAAAAGCACTGAAAGATGTTTAACAAACTTTGTTAATAACTTTTCATACATCAGAAAAGTGTTTAATAGATTTGTCTTTTTCCCTGACTGCAGGTGTAATCTTGACAATCCATACACCGAATATTTTTAAATACCCTAGAAAAGCAGCTTTTCTATTGCTTTTTGGTTCTTGTATTTCTCCTACCAATCTGCATCTCTGTGAGCTTTCTGAAAAAGGAAATCATTGCTTTTTTGCTAGGTTTTTGGTTCTGTTGTTTGCCTTCCACCATTCATCTGTGTCTGCATGTATGCTTTCCCCAAGGTTCTTAAACAATCCCCCTTCTCCTTTTAATTTTCCCACCATCATTTTCCCATTCTATTATCTTATAGTAAATTATTTTTATGAAATCCTAGTCAAAAAGTAGGTAACTGCATTATGATAAAAGAGAGATTTTAGCCTTCTGGCAGCAAATTATACAGACTTCTTTTTTTTTCTCTTCTGTTTTGTCAACACAGCACTGCATTCGCAGTAAGTCCTCTTCCTGTTAATGTCCTTCTCCAATTGCTGAACAGGTATTATAGTAGGGTTCTCCTACAAGTTAGTCATCAGCTCCCTAGGATAGCAGCAGTCACTGATAATTCTGTGCTTGACCCCCAGTAAATTTAACATTTTTCAGTGTACACTAGTTTCTTTTGTGTAGCCCCACAATGCACTTATGTGGTTTGTGTCTAAAGGTGCAGCTTGATTTTTTTTAATTGTACAAACCATTCAGTGTAATTCTAATGAAAGCTAATAAATTTATTTATTTTTTATTTTAATCTTGAATGTCTTTTAAAAGATTTCTATATGAGAAATAAAGCAATGTAATGCCATGATTTAGTTCTGTTGAACAATCTAGATGTATGCATACTCCACATAACTTCATGCACAGATCTGCATTGAGGTGATGTTTTTCTCTTAGTTTACAAATGACTGTGCAGATTATACATGACAGTTATGCACAGACATAATGCTTTACCCCTGATTAGATGTTCATAGGTTCATAGGTTCATAGGTAGGTACTAGGCTATCTGCCCGAGGGCATTTATAAGCCTAGCCAGAGTGTGTCGGCTTTCACCACCCCAGGTGTGCAACCTTCATTCCAGCTGCGCAAAAGAAATGACTTTATTTTATACAAGTTGATAGAGAACTTAGTTAAAGGACTTTGTTACCTGTTAAACTTTATGGCGTCCCACCTTGCGCAGTGAATGCACTTTATGGTTATTCGCATGTTTTGACAACTGTTGTCAGAGATAGTAGTTTGATGCAGGTGTGTCTGCTCTTTTAAAACTGAAGCAGTATATTGTAGAGTGTTGTTACTACAACAAACAATGTTTATTTACATTCCTCGCCCAACTCCTGTGGCATATTTGTTGAACCTAGAAACATTCCTGGTAGGCTTGCTGCTCATTATGTGGTGAGGACAGAGAAACTAGTATCATAGATAACTGTAAAATTTACAAGACGTATTTTTAGGGTACAGAGTATATGCAGTACGATTACCTCCATAGTACGAAGCATAGTGCAGCTGGTAAAATAATTACTTATTGTTATATACTCGCAGGCTTAGCAAGAAAACAAGTTATGTAACCAACAGGGTCAATTAACTAAACCATTATAAAATGTATGGTCCTGCCTAACACTGAAATGTACAAATCAACATTACTGTTTGCCTTTAAAAGGAATGCTATAGTATATAACTGAAATGTAGTATAATATTTGTAGTTGTCTCCTCCCGTATCTATTACACATGGCACTAAAATTCAAACAGATGTTTTCCTTAAGCAAAGCAAGTATTATCTGCAAGGAGTCATAAATGCCTTACAAATGAATGACCAGTGTCAACCAAAGAATCTGCATGATGAGAAATTTAAAACAGCACTACAAATTAAAAAAAAAAACTTAGAATGTCCAGTGTAGCAAAAACTTTTATTCCACATAAAGGTAATCCTGTACCCCTATAATATGAGAAAAATAAATCCTTTTTAAAAGAAACTATTTATAGCCATGTATCCAGTTACATGGAAAACAGAAATGTTATGCTCAAACTTGTTAGGAAGCTGCAGCGGTTAGCATACAGATAAAATAATAATGTCATAAGCACTGATAGTAAAGTATACGTATTGTTAAACAGTCCTTCAGCTTAGTCTCCATAGACTAGTAAAGCTGCGAAAATATGTGTTGATTTCTTTTATTAAATGCATAAGCATCCACAGTTAGAAGAACAATGAAATGGCGCATACTTCTGACCATAATACTTGTTTCACTTAGAATTAAGAATGGTGGAAATCTGATATGGCTGAGTCAGAAATAGTTCACTGAGAAGATGGGGGGAAGGGAGTGTGCACATAATTGATACGTAAATGTTCCTGTTACCCGTCATCCTCCCTTTTAGATCCTTACATAATAGAAAGATAGGTTAATGACTGCTGGAATAACTCCCAAACTGGCTAACATTTAAAAGATGTGTTCCATGTAAATGGAATACCTGTAATCTGGGTTTAGATTACTATACTGTAGAAAACACAATCTTCCACTCCTGTGAATCTCTTACCTATTTATTTTACTGTATGACTTCTGAGGACAGATGAAGTGAGGTAGAATATACATTGTCTCTCCACAACACTTTGTATTCATACTGCACAGATCTTCTTTGGTGGTGGTGATGGGGTAGCTGTAACTGCCAGAGTTTAACATTTAGATTTACCTGCTTCCTCTTTACAAAGCTCCAGACAGATTTATCGTATTTGTTTCTTTTTTGTGAGGACCAGCTGTGGACTCACACCTGGAAAGGTTCTAAAACAGGTAGCTCAAGATTCCTATGTAAGATGATATTGACTCACCTTGTTCACAGCTCTTCTGACCATCTGAGTACCACTGGTCTCTCAGCTAGTGCCACAGAAATTTTCAGTGCATATTGGCTCATGCACACTAACATGCATCTATTTGCTGAAGAAGAAGAGAATTTTTTTGTTAAGATTGTTTTAGATTTTTCTTTGAAGTTAGATTAGGTTTTCTGCTCCCAAATCAATACAGTGTTTTGTTTTTGCAGTAGGCAAACTGCTCCCAAAGAATGCAATCCATGGTGTTTTTTCTTTTGAAAACTAATCATTTTAGAATCTTGTAGACATATAGTTCTAGCTTCTCTTGAAGAGAAATACTTAAAGGCCCTGGAAAACACTTTAAAAAGGAGGAAGGTAGCAAGCAGAAAAGTGATCAGCAATAGAAAGAGAAAGACGGGCAAGAAGGGGATGAAAACATTTAAGAGGTTTGAAAAGAACAAGTGGAATAATCAAAGGAAACAGCCTGGAGTTTAGGTAAAACTGTAAGTTGTCCACAGCCTCCATGGAGAAGAATGCTTCATTTGTGAATGTACCCCAAAACTGGGAGCTGTTCTCTAAAGTACCCTCAAAGTAGTCATTGACCCCAGTGCTTCTGTCTCTGTAATTTAGAATAAACCCCTTGTTGGTGCTGTCACTGGATCCTACAAAGGTAATTTTTCAAATTCACAGGGTGCCAGATCAGGACTGGGTTAACAAGAAACAAAAACCTCACTAAAATAAAATGTGCTTTCAGTTCCCGAACCTGCTTTGAGTTCTCCAGTTGTTTCCACCTCAGTTCAGCTACAAATTGTTTTCTAGGAGTAATTTAATTTAGACCTGGAAACCATTAAACAATGAAAGGAACTTGCATCAGTTCCCCTATTGCACCAGTGTAGTTCTATGTTTCACACTAAAACACAGCTAAGGGAAGGGCAAAGGCAGTCATTCCTCCAGGCACAAGATGTTAGGGGGCTCAATCAGCAGATGCCAGTGGTGTGCTACTGCAGTACGGGCATTCAGAAATGAATGCTGATACTATATTTGCAGTCACAGGTGAAGTCATGAAATGATTTGTGTGTGGCATCGATCAAGGAACCGCACAGGATGCCAGATAACCTAGCTATGGTGCTGCAAGAACCTTCACCAGTACCAACAAAATTAGTCAAAGGCAAACGAAAAAGGAAGAGAAATATGTTACCCATATCTTCTGAGGATGTGGAAAATGTTTATGTGGACTAGGCAAACTCTCCTACTTACCCTGTTTAAAAGCATGAGGACACAGAACCTCAGATTTCTAGCTCTCCCTCAGACAATCACTATATAGCAACTACTTTATTTGGCATACAGGAAATCCTTTTTCTCCAAGGCAAGATAATGTGAGACTCACATAATCTAAGCAGACTACCACTCCCTTATTTGGCACCTTTCAGGGTGTTTGGAATGCTAAAAGACAACATCTTGCTTCTCAATCCACAGCTCACAGTACAAAGAATAGATTATGTAGAGCTTCTAAGAAAAATAATGGCCTTTACAACACGCATAAAACAGACCCTGCCACACACTCTTTCTCTCTCTTCCCTCTTTCAGTTTATGAATATTTTTACTAGTTATACTGCCTTTAG
The DNA here is from genome assembly GCF_019279795.1 of Protopterus annectens. Classification (NCBI taxonomy): domain Eukaryota; kingdom Metazoa; phylum Chordata; order Ceratodontiformes; family Protopteridae; genus Protopterus; species Protopterus annectens. Next base: position 395,286,148 of record NC_056738.1, on the reverse strand, counting down.
AAAAAATCCAATCCAAACTGCAGGTGGGTATGGAAATAAGAAATATACATCAAGTAACCTTTCTAAAAGGGCATCAAACTACATGGTCCAGATGATATGCAAGTTCATTTCTGGACCAGCTCCAAGGCTGTCTATAGAAATTACCTTAGACAGGAGAGAAAAAAATTAGGAAAGAAAAACCTCAATGTTACAGCAGATGAGACTGGAATACATTCACGCAAATGTGCTTGTAATAGAGTAGATGCATCTACCAGGTTTGCTGTGTCTATGGGCTTTTTAAGGAAGGTACTCCTGTTTTAAGACTGAAACATACCCTGAAGATGTTGGAAACAAATTACTGGATGCTCCTGTTACCCTGGACCTATTATTTGGACAACCTTCTGATGAAATACTATCTGACCTGGAAAAGGAGAAGATTGGATCCTTATTAAGGTCATTCACCATACTCCACCCCCACAATTTCAGGAGTGTTATCTAACAAAGTGCATGCCATTAAAGCCATCAGACTTCTACCTCACTATCAGTCTCATGCTTCCATCCTTGACTTCCTTTATTCCCCTGGAAACAAGCTTTCAACAGCATCATTCAGCATGGCAGTCCATCACAACAGCCATATTGATATTACAAACAATGGGGGTATTCAAAAACACATAATGTGCTGAACAATATTTTTTCAAGCAAGATTATCAGTGCCTGATGAGGGAGCAATTCCAATACAGCTGTTTCTCTGCAGCAGTGTGAATGCTCTGGCACGTCGTGCTACAGTCATCTTGCTGGATATCACTGCAGGTAAATCCATCAGTCTGGAAGTGTGGCTAATGGAAATTAACTATGTGCTCTGCCCTGGAGCTGTGCACCTTGATTAGTATAGAGTGGTAAAGTGAGTCAAAGACAAGCTCAGAAGCTCTACTGTGCTATTGCTGGAGTTAAGCGATGGGAATGCACCTAATGCTATGTATGGCAGTAGCAGAGCTGTTAGCACCACAGCAGGTATTTACTGTGAGAATGTATGTATGCATGTGTATATGTGTGTGTGTGTGTGTGTGTGTGTGTGTGTGTGTGTGTGTGTGTGTGTGTGTGTGTGTGTGTGTGTGTGTATGTTTGTATGTAGGGGTAAGATTGGGGCTGTCTTGATGTCATTGTGTATGACTGCCTCTGTGTGTGTGTGTGTGTGTGTGTGTGTGTGTGTGTGTGTGTGTGTGTGTGTGTGTGTGTACAACAGTGTTGCATAGGTTAGTTAGGGGAGCACTTATTGCAGTTGTTCCAGTTGCACTACTGAACGTTTACTCAATGCAAGTCTTTAACTGTCTATGAATCACTTTTTATTTTTGCAACACTTTTTAGTTCTTCACACCCTGACGTCTGCTGATTCTGGGTCTCTCCTTGTCCACCTGGTCTACTGAACTGGACTTAGCCACATATGTGCTAGCTCCAATGCATGTTTAGAACTGGTGAGGAAACTGAGCTTTTGAGGTTAGCGCCATATTGCTGCTGAGGATTGTCTTCTCATAAAACCTCATCCTGCCCCCTGTACGTGCATGCAACTTCCTAAAGGTTGGTGTGCAATTGGCTTTGCTGCATTTCATCCATAATGCCTCATGCAACTCAGCCAGTGCATTTCTCCCCCATGGACAGCACTTCCTGTATATCCTCAGCCTCAGTGGTGCATTCATGTGCATGCACCCCCCCACCCGAAGGATGAGCATGCTCATCCTCCTTGCCTGTGCCATCCCCATTCCAGCTTTTACTTAAATTGTGCTGTCCACATCCCAGCTTTTTCTTGAGTTCTGCTTGCCTGGGCTATAGGCAGGGTTTTATTCTTCTATGCCACTGGCACAGGCGGAATTGCTTTTTATTGTGTAGTGCTACTAGAGCTCACCAGCAAAGTACTAATGGTGCTAATCTTTCTGAATATGCACAAATATCTCAAAATAATAGAATAGAGTTTCTTAAAATACATTTTCAATTTTATTTTATTTTAGTTTGTTTGGGCTGGCCTATTGACCTTTTTCAACCATGTCACAGATAAAGATCACCAAACAGTAGAAGATTTGCTCTGCTGGACAAATTGCAATGTCTCCCATGAAACCATTATTCTGAGTGATCTAAACATTGACCGGCAAGTTACTAACTCTAACTACTCTTCTAACTCTATAAATCTTTACAGCTTCACTTAGCTAACCAACTCTATCACTAGACTCAATAAAAGTAGTGGCAGGCACTCTAAACTAGAATGCATCCTCTACTCTCAGCCAGATATATAAGCACCTCAGATTGCCTCCCTGATATAATTAGTGATCATCCTCCAGCTTTTTTAAATATAAATCTATATAAATGTAAACAAACCAATCCTATACAACCAAGTATGCAATCTTACTTCAAACTCATTACATCTGAGTAACTCCTCCAGGTGAATCTGCAGTTAACTCCTACTGATGTCGCTAGGCATCAAATATTGCTTGTTCATATTTGCATCAATAATTCCAAAAAATATGCTATGTGCAAGGTTTTAAAAGATTTTATCTTAAAGGTCACACAATGGCAAAACTCAACTGCATTAATATTTGACCTCTGTCTAGTGCTGGTAATAAATATTAACTGTTGTTTTTATTATATGAATTTATATAGATATAGTTTTCACATTTTTCTAAATATCTCAACAAACAAGTAACACAGATAAAACTCCTTAGCCTCATATGAAAGCCCTCAGCTAGATGAATAGAACACCGCTGATAGTATGTGTGTAACTTGATTGGTTGGTGAGATATTGTAAGTTGTTTACAAAACATTACAAATGTAATTGTTACTGTGTTTAGTGTGACTTACAACATTCTGTCTACAACCTAGAACCTAAAGAATACTACCACGATAAAAATAGTTTGTGCTGAAGAGCTTGCCATTTAAACTTCTTTCATAACCGCTATGGTTCTAGAGATGTGAAGATTTGTTTGAAATGTGAGGACGTATTTTGCTTTTGTCAAAAGGCTTAGGCTCCGCCCATTGGAAGTTACAGTGCAAACTTCCTGAGCTCCATTGGAGTGAATGTTGACAAAGACACCATTATCTTTCACCTATACTTCATCAATTGTACCAAACGTAAGACCTTGGCGCTTAATGAAGCAGTTACTGACTTCAATACAACTTTTCTAAACATTTGCAGCAATGTTGCTCCCATTCAAATAAAAATAATAAAATCAAACCCTGCACCTTGGTTAACTAAACAACAAAAAATGAGCAATAAAAGCATGAGAAGAATAGAGTCAGTGTAAAAAGTGAGTAAATAAAGTGACAGAAATAGTAACTGTACAAGATGCATTGAGTACAGTGTATCATATATCACACGAGTCCATCTGAGGAATACAAATCATATTCACAGAATAGATTCATAAAGTCTGCTAACATTAATTATGTCAGGTAATATTACAAAAATTACAAGGAAACAGTCATATTTATAAAACATTCAGTTTTAAGGTAGCATTTTTAGTTATACCATCTACTATATATATTATTGTGTATTGCTGGGTCTATGTTAAATGTTCGAACATCACATGGTCGAGACCAAATGTTCAACATTTGGATGTTCGAACATCAAATAAAAAAAAAACTAAAAAAAGAAAAAAACACTTTAAAAACGTAGGCGGGGGAGGGGGGCAAGCCCCCCTGCACACACCCCTACTTATATATACCACCTCCGAGACCACACTTCAGTGCAGGAAAGGGAAATTTTCCCTATATGCACCATACAGCGCCGTTCAAAGTCTATCTTCGAACACTCAAAATTTCAAACATTTGGTCTCGACCAGGTAAAGTTTGAAATTTTGAGCGTTTCGAAGATTTGTCAGGTACCTGTATTGATGCCTATTTTTCATTTATCATAGCAGGTGTAACATTCTTTTACCTGTTATCTGTAGAGCATTTGCAGGTATTCATAGGTTCATACGTGTGTACTAGGCTAATGGTCCTAGAGCCTTTACAAGCCTAGTCCATAGAAGTGCACTGGCATTGTGCCGCCCATCGTTAGTTCCCAGTGCCTCTATCAAGTAGAGCCACTGCAGTGATCCCCGGGGTGAACTTTCTATTTCCCATCCACTCATCAAGATTTCCTTTGAAGAGGGGTAGTGAGGTGCTCTGCTTGACATGTATGGGAAGTCTATTCCAGAGCATCGGCAGACTCTGGGTTATGAACCTGTCCCTCCAGCATGTTCTGTTGATTGTAGTAATGAGGTTGAGGTCTCTGGAGCATGTGGTGTGGAGGGATTGGGATTTCTTTAGATGTAGCATTTCTAACAGAGCTGGGTCAGACATGGCTTTGTAAGTCAAGCAGAGATCGCCTCTTAGTAGACGATATAAGACAGAGAATAGCTGGAGTTTTTTGAGTCTGTCCATGTAGGACTTGTGTTTAAGGCCTAGGATCCTCTTCGTGCGGTACTTTTGTGGCCTCTCCAGCTGTTGCAGGTATCTAGTGAGGTACATGCCAAATGAGGAATTATACTCTATGATTGGTCTAATGAGGGAAGAGTAGAGAGAAATGATGACTTCATTTGAAAAAAATAATGTTCCTCATATTGATAACTGCTGCAGTAGTCTTAGCTATATGGGTTATATCCTGCCAAGTATATAACAGATGGCCAGCTTCCAAAGCTTCAGGGCACCTTACATGCACAAAAATCATCAGTCAGCTCAAGCTGAGCTGAGAAAAAGACAAGTTTGTTTGCCAGGCCCTTTAGAGGTTTACTGCTCTTCTGAGGGTTTTGAATATCGATGGTCAGCGTGTGCTGTTCCTTTGTTGGGCAGACAAGTTCTCTTTGGGGAAAAACTTTCCATTTCCTAAATATCATTGTTGTTTTATCACTTTCCTCTTCTGGAGAGTTATTTTAAGCTAGGAATTTTGTGTTCTAATGGACTGTCATGAGATTGTATCATACTTTGAAAGATGAGGTCTATTTTTCCTGTCATATTAAAAGCTGTGTAAAATAACTCAAATCCATTTATTTTCTAGGCATAAATTATGTTTATTTTACTTCAGTGGCACTGGCAAAGTGTTTTAAAGTGCTTTTTACTCTGTTTTGTCAAAAAGTGACTTTTAAAGACTTGTAGTTTTGACTGGCATTTGCTGCTTGTCTTCCCCAGCAAAGAGGTACCATTTTCGGCTTGACCATGGAACAAAATACTAGTCCCACGGTCAGAGATCTGAGGAAGCTGCATACAGCGAAAGCGCTCATCTCATGGAATAAAGTTTTGCCCTGTTTTTAATATATTTACTTCGTATTTACTTCGTGATTTCTTTGAGAACATTAACTGAAAATCTTTGGATCATTTATTGCAGTTTTGGCAAGTTCACTGACACATCTGCTTCGCTCCTACCTGTCTTTTTATTGATTATTTTTATTTATGCAACTTGGCAAGGAGCGTTTACCTGTTTGGTAGTGTTTTATTCACAGTGACAAAAAAAAAAAGTTAAGCAAACAGCCTTTGCCACCACACCAGGTTAGTAATTTGCCTAAACCAGAGGTGGGTGACTCAACTGGGCCATTTGTTGTACCTCAGCTGAAGCATCTTATTCTTCTGGTGTAGCACCTATATCCACTATGGACCAGGGGTTGCCAACATTCTCTGTGGCTGTTGGGGTCCTCTCAGTGTGAAGGAAGAGCCACTCTTGTTAGTCTTGGGAGTGGAACAGGGGAGGCTTCCATGTTGCATCAAAATGCTGTGCCCATCCCCTGGGGGAAGCTGCTGCTTCCATTAGTAACATGGTTGTTCCCTTTTTCCTGTCAAAAATAAATAGAAAACTAAGCATGTATCTACTCTTCCTCAAATTTCTTTGGACAGGATTAGTTTACTCAGTCTGGCTCAGGGTTTATTTCAGGCTATTGATCCTTCTTGTAAAGTAGTTACTGATAAAAGGAGGAGGTTTAACTCTTTTTCTGAAGAAATTCAAGATTCTGAATCTGAACAGGATGATGAAGGAAAATATACATTTTCCCCCTCAGATTTCTGATTCAGACTCAGAGGATAGCTCAGTTTCTGATTCTCCTTGTGGGGGCTTCTCTTTCTGTGAGACTATTGCTAGAATGTGTCAGTGTTTTCAGTGGGAGAACACTGAATTTTCTCAGCCCCTTAGAAAATACTGAGTTGTTAAGGAAGGGTTTTTCAGAAGCTATACCCATTCCTCCTGTTCTGTCTGCTTTAGAAGATGTGTGTGTATGTGTGTGTGTGTGTGTGTGTGTGTGTGTGTGTGTGTGTGTGTGTGTGTGTGTGTGTGTGTGTGTGTGTGTGTAACTGCCTGCAATTTTCCTGATAGTCAGCCAGCTGTTCCTGAAAGGAAGATGAGATGTATAAAGTTCCTCAGGCTTTTACATTTTTATACATTATTCCCAAACCTGACCCAGCGGCTATGGCTTTGGTTGATCCCACTGCTCCTAAGCACTTAGTTGATTCCAATCCTACTCTTTCTGACAAGGATGGGAAAACTATTGATAAGTATAGGGAAAAGTGTATACTTCTGTAACTTTGATTTTCAAAATTTTTAATTGGCCCATATGTTAAAGTTTGATCTGACTAATTGTGAATGTATAAGTAATGTTTTATATGCAGTTTCTTCGTGTAAAGAAAAAATTAGTTTCTTCTATTGCACAGGTCACTACTCATTGTTTGCATTTTGTGTGTGTGTGTGTGTGTGTGTGTGTGTGTGTGTGTGTGTGTGTGTGTGTGTGTGTGTGTGTGTGTGTGTGTGTGTGTGTGTGTGACTGTTGATACTTCTTCCAAGGCTGTGGTCACTTGTACTGTTTTGTGGACATCTGCTTGGCTGCATTGTCAGAACCTCCAAGATCATGTTAAAAGTGAGATTTTAAATTCACTTTTGGAAAGAAATTTAGTATTTAGCCCTTGTGCTGCAGAGGAGATCAAAAAGTGTGATGAAAGGGGTAAGCTGAGCCACAGAATCTCTAAGATTTTCAACCCTCCTTTTCCAAATTCTCCAAGGGAATTTTTAACCTCTCATTCAACTTTGGCAAAAAGCAGTATCAACAGATTCAACAAAATACAGGTAAACAGACATTTAAGAAGAAATGGCAAGGGGGTTCCAAAAAGAAGCCTTGAGCCTCCCAAATCCATGGACTGTCTAACAAGTCTGAATGACTATTCTAGAGACCTTGTGACCACCTCCCACCCTGGCCTCTTTTTTTTCTTCCAGAAAGTCCGAACCTCTATTTTTCTGTTTGACAACAGATAGTTTCAGACAAATGGGTTTTTAAAATCATTCATCAAGGTTACAGATGGCAGTGGGAGGAAAACCCTCCTTTCCATGGGATCATTTCTCATCCTCCAGATCAGACACTTTTGTTTCCTCCAATTCTTCATCACATGCTGTCCTAAGGGGATAGAACCAGCCCCTCCTTTCCATAGGGGAAGTTTGTTTTCATACTAGGATGTTACTAGTGCCAAAGAACGAAAGAAAATACACTTCTGGATCTTTCTTTCCTAAGCCTGTTTGTGATAGTGCCTAAATTCCAAATGATTTCACAACCTGTTACCTCACCTTTTTCTTTCACATTTCCTGGTAACACTAGACTTAAAAGATGATTATCATCACATCCCTATTCATCCAGACTTCAGACATTTCTTAAGGCTTTGTGTGGGTCTAGATCACATTATCGGTTCTCTGTCTCACCCTTTGGACTATCCACTGCACCAATAGTGTTCATAAAGTGTATAGCTCCATTTATAGCTCATTGCAAGCTACAGGGTATCCATATTTTCCATATTTAGACAACTTACTTATCTTTGCAAAGTCTTTTTAAAATTGTCAAGAATGTCTGTCTTTTGGGTGAGAGATCTCTTAAACTAGTTGGTATTCCAAGAAATA